>NW_007731720.1:100909-101674 GCF_000696425.1 Galeopterus variegatus
CTGCCCCACGCTCCCCACGCCTCACCTCATTTCATCCTCACGCACCAGCCTGCAGGAGGCTGGACTCTGGGCTCCACCTTGGTGCTCTTTGGGCCTGGCATGTTCTACGAACTCGGTAACCATTAGCTGCTATCACTACGGCTCCCTCCTTAGAGAGATGAGGAAACTGAGGCTCAGGGAGGGACATCACAGCCATCAGGAGTGGAAGGCGGAGTCCAGGGCTTCATCACTCCTGCTGCCCACCAGGACGGCTGGGGACCAGGGCAGCCAGGGCCCAGTCAGCACAGAGCTGTGGATTCACTGTTTTCTCAGGCGAAGGTGTGGGTGGGTTACAGCACCCATGGCCAGGGAGTGTGAACCACAGCCACGAGGGGCACGGAAAACAGTATGGTGGTTCCTTAAAAAAAAATAAAACAGGACTGCCGTATGACCCACTTCTGGGTATATACATCCACAAGAACTGGAAGCGGGGACTCTAGCAGATACTCGCACCCGCGCGTTCTCAGCAGCACGATGCACAACAGCCGAGAGGCAGGGGCAGCCAAGGTGTCCACCTATAGAGGACAGGTAAGTGACATGTGGCGTGAACGCGCAGTGCACTATCACTCAGCCTTAAAAAGGAAGGAAATTCTGACACCTGCTACCACGGGGGTGAACCTGGAGGACAGGATGACGAGTAAAATAAGCCAGACACAAAAGGACACATAATGTGTGATTGCACTAGGTCCCTAGAGGAGTCACACTCATGGGGACGGGCAGGAGGAG
>NW_007731720.1:102233-104563 GCF_000696425.1 Galeopterus variegatus
GTGTGAGTGTGCTTAATGCCACCGAACCGCACACTTAGGACGGTTAAAATGGTAGAGTTTGTTATGTATATTTTACCACAATTTATACAGAGAGAGAGAGAATCAATTCTTCCTAAAATAATGTATAGGGTGGGGGATAAAAAAGTAAAATAAAATAATCCACAAACATAATGTGATTCCCACCCCGCCCAAACAAAGATTTTAGAGAAAGCAAGACAAGCTTAGTCTGAGATTTATAAGGAAAACTAAGCCAAACAGCCAAGAAAACTGTGAAAAGCGGGGATGCCCAGGGAGACCAGCCCTGCCTCATAAGAAAACATGATAGGGCCACAGTCATTTTCAAAGTTATGTCATGAACAGAGATGGCAGAGCTGTGGAAAAACCCAGAATGTACAGAAATAGGCCCAGACCCAATTGTGATCAGGGTGGCACTATTTTTAATTGGAGAGGAAGAGAGAAATTATTCAGCAAACAATGCTGGGACACCCGGATATGTACCTAGGAAAAGATAGTGTTGGCTCCGTACCTCACACCTTCCCAAAATAAATTCAAAGTGGACCAAAAACTTGACTGTAGACAACGAAAGCACTAAAGTAGCAAAAGAGGCCACAGGCGAGGACACGAAGCTTCAGGACGGGACACGGCCTTCCCAGGCGAGACGTGAGACACAATGAAGAAGACGGAGCACACTGAAAACAAGGGTCTGCACGGCCCAGCTTTCCCAACTAGTCAAAGATAAATGATAAACGACAACCTGGGAAAAAATATTTCAGCACAACTCACAGAGAACTAACTGCTCCAACATTGATAAACAGCCCAGTAGAAAAACAAGCAAAAGATACGGACAGTTCAGAAAAGCAAAAACAAATAGCTCTTTTTTTTTTTTTGTCTTTTTTCGTGACCGGTAACGGGATCGCAACCCTCAGTGTCGTNGGCGGGAGCGCCGCTGCGCTCCCAAGCGCCGCACTCTACCGAGTGCGCCACCGGGCCGGCCGGACAATTAGCTCTTAAACATATGAAAAGGTGATTCACCTTCCCTTATACTGAGAGAAACATAAACTGAAATTGCTCTGAGAAACCAGTTTCCCCAATAGACTGGCAAAGAGGCACGGGGCAGGGGCCCTGGGGACAGCATCTCCCTACCTGGAGAGTAGTCTGGAGGGCAATTTTGCAATATCCAGTCAAATGAATATTCTGCTTCCAGGAATCTCTCCTACTCACATATGCAGGGTGATGTACAGGCCGGGTGTCTCACTACAGCATTGTTTTCATAATAGCAAAAAAAGGTTAAGTGTACTGTCCGTGTCTACCTACAGGGGACAGCCACACAACGAGGGCCCCATGCGCTGCTCTGGAGGGCTCCCTGCAAGGCACGCTGTGACCTGCCAGCCTGTGCCTTGCCATTTGTGTACTGGAAAAAAAGGGGGGCGGGGAAGGGAGAAAAAGAAAAAGACAGAAATATGTCCCAGGGAGCAGCCCTGGAAGGGCTTCATGAAAGCCAGTACCAGTGGCAGCCTCTGGAGACAGGACGTGGGGGCTGGAGCTGCCAGAAACTTCGACCCCATCTGAATTCTGAATCCTGAACGTATGAACCTTTCTACAGTAAACTAAATTTTAAAATTAAAAATTTAAAATAACGGGCCGAGCCTGTGGCGCACTCGGGAGAGTGCGGCGCTGGGAGCGCAGCGACGCTCCCGCCGCAGGTTCAGATCCCATATAGGAATGGCCGGTGCGCTCACTGGCTGAGTGCGGTGTGGACAACACCACACCAAGGGTTGCGATCCCCTTACCGGTCACGTAAAAAAAAAAAAAAGAGACAAAATTTTAAAATAAAAGAAATAAAGATTTAAACAAACAAAGCACAAAAAACCCACTCTCATTCACCATGACAGAGAATCTCTCCTAATTTAAACCAGCGGTTATCAAGGTGTGGCCCAGGAATCCTCGGGGGTCCCCAGGATGCTTTCGGGGGACCTGCAAGGTTGAAACTGTTCTAGTGATAATCCTAAGATGTTGTTTGCCTTTTCCACGCCTGCTGCCTGGCGGCTCTGTGGTGTGACACAACAGCAGACAGGACACAGAAGCACGAGGCCACCCCACTGTCCCCTACCCACCCTGACACTGGAGAGCGCTGCAAATCATTAGCATCCCTCCTTAATTTTTTTTTAAGTAGTGACTTTTTAAAATAAAAATATGCTATCTGTGTTCATATTAATAGATTTGTAGCTGGCATTTTTCAATGCATATATATTTTTAAGTTTCTCAGTTTTAATTTCTTTTTTTTTTTTTCCTTTTTGTCTTTTTTACTGACCAGTAACGGGATCGCAACC
>NW_007731720.1:105620-108760 GCF_000696425.1 Galeopterus variegatus
CCGCCGCACTCCCAAGCGGCGCACTCTCCAGTGCACCATCGGGCCGGCCCCTCAGTTTTAATTTCTAATGCAGTAAATACCAATAAATTCAACCCTGTACACAAAAGCTCTTTCATGTCCTCAATAACTTGGGACTGTGAAGGGGTTCCAAGACAAGACTAAAAAGTCTGAGAATCCCTGGCCGCCCCCAATAATTCCTAGGAAGGGTGGGGGCAGAGCACCCCCCCATGGTCAGCCCACCAATGACCTTTATCCTCAACCCAGGTCTTGGGGAAGCTGAAGCTGCACCCTCCTGGGGAGCTGTGTCCATAGGCATAACCCGAGTGTCGGGCAGGGCCCAGGCTTGGGGTGGCCAAGGACACCACTTCCTGTTTAAAGGGGGCCAGCTGGGGTCCACACTTTACTCCCGGACACAGTCTGTCACAGCCCTGACCCATCTCTAGTTGCTTATGTTTGTGGGGGGTCTGTCTCTACTGTACTGCATCCTGACCTGACCCATGCATCCAGCACCGAGCCGGCCATGGGTGACAGTCCAGGGCTCTCAGGGCTTCTCACACAAACGGAGAAACATACCAGCAGGACCTCTGCCAGCCGGGGATGGAAGATGGCAGAGCTCAGGGAAGGGTCAGCAACCGGCCCTGCGTGTCACGCCACCTGCCCCACGGCCAGCTGGACAGAAAGGGCCCAGGGGCTGGGGGCTGGGGGCTGGGAAAGGTGGGCCATGGGGTCTTCTGCTACCTAACTCACGCTCACACCTCCAGCAAATGGAAATCACCATCACCCTTCACAGATAAGGAAACTGAGTCACAGAGAGCCGCCTAGCAAGAGGGGCGGCAGCCACACTCCAAACCAGCCCTACATACCCCCTCCCCACGGGCCCAGGACGCCTTCAGGCCAGAGGTGGAGCCCCTGAAAGGGCACACATCCCCTTAGAGCGGTCCCTGGTCAGCGGCACTGTCAGGACGCCCCATGGGCCCCCACGGTCCTACCTGATCACTTACCTCAGCAAACCCTCGGTCTCCCAAATACGCCTTCATTCCCCATCCCTGCTGCTTACCAACACCCTCCTCCGGGAAGCCCTCCCTGACTCCCACAGTCCACAGGAAGACCTGGAGCCTCCTCCTCCGGGAAGCCCTCCATCCACGGAACGCCATCAGTCCTGAGGCATGGATGCACCATTGCCTTGCACCGCTGTCTTCTCCACACCCGTCTCTGCAGCCTAATGCGCACAGTATGTCCCCACCCGTGGTTCCTGTCACCCAGCACCCCTCCTCCCTCTTTTGGTAACAAACTGGGATTACCCACCCCATTGTGAGGGGCTGCCAATCCCATGCTCTGCCTCATAGCGGGTGGCACCGTCCCCCTGCCCCCCAGCATAAACTAGCTCAGCAGGACAAATGAAAAGGGATCATGTGAGCTTAGAGCCAAAGGGGGTGCCCATCCTGGGAGACAGCGCCTGGGAATGAAGCGGCACAGGGGAAGCAGGAGGAAGACCGACAGAGAAGGAGGCAGCCAGAGGAACAAGGGGGGACCAGACACCCCGGCCTGAGTACCCCATGCAGCTCCACACCCCCAGTCCCCAGGACCCGAGCCAGCACACCCCGCTATGCCTAGGCAAGCCTGTGGTGGACCCCTCTCCCCCTTGTCCACCCTCTGTGCTGGGAATTTGGGGGGACCCTCAACAGTGGCCCAACATCCTGCCACTAGGAGATTGGGGTGACAGCTCAAGGTGACAAGTGCAGGAATCGGTTATGAGCCAGTGGAGGCATCCCCTCAAAGGAGAGCACAGGTATCACCAGCCTTAAGAAATCAAGGCATGAAATAGTCAATTTCCAAAACAGATACTTTTTTATGACTAAAGGATGACTCCACCCTCTAGAGGACCTTTTGACAAATCACTTTGTAAACAGCAAGCTTTCCTGGTGGCTTTAAGGTCAGATTAGATTTGCAATCATCCACTTTACAGACAATTCCAAGGGAGAAAGCACAGCTGAGAGCACGGCACACCTGGGATTCTCCCTGACTCACTACTAGCAGGAGTAGTAGTGAGTTATACATGGGGAAAGCCTTCGGACAGTCACTCTCCTGCAAAAGCAAGTAAAAATCAAAACATGCATTTGCTTCAGCTACAACAAACGTGCAGAATCCATCAGCACTGGGGCAGTCACGCTTTACGGGGCTGGTGTGTGAAACGTTTTAATCTCCACCTTCCATAGATAACTGAGACTCTCATTTAGGAGAACTGAGCTAACACGTTAAATGCAGGTTGCTAACTGCCTTAGTTTTCTGTTGCTTATAACAGAATATCTGAAACTGGGTGATTTATAAAGAAATGCAATTTATTTCTCACAGTTTTGGAGGCTGGGAAGTCCAAGGCTGAGGGGCACGTCTGGTGAGGGCCTTCTTCCTGGTGGGGACTCTCTGCAGAGTCCCGAGGTGGCGCCGGGCATCACATGGCGAGAGGGCTGAGTGTGCGAAGGTGCTTTCTTCCTCTCCTTACAAAGCCACCAGTCTATTCCCATGATAACCCATTAATCCATTAACCCGTAATCCATTCATGAGGGCAGAGTCCTGATGATCCAATTGCCTCTTAAAGGCCCCACCTTTTGGGGATTAAGCCTCAACATGAGCTTCGGGGGTTACAAACATTTGAACCATAGCAACTAGTTAATTTTGCACTAATTTTAATTCTTAAAAAAAACCTAACATCCAGAAGCACAACTATGAAAATAACAACTCACGGTTTGAAAAGCCATGGGGGTTACAAACATTTGAACCATAGCAACTAGTTAATTTTGCACTAATTTTAATTCTTAAAAAAAAACCTAACATCCAGAAGCACAACTATGAAAATAACAACTCACGGTTTGAAAAGCCAATAGCTCTCTACGTGTTACATAATTAGTAATGCAACTAACAGACAGGCCCTACCCACGCCCCAGGCAGCTCCTCAGCAGAAATATCTGGGCCCCCACCCCACCCATCCATTGACACAGATTCCAAAAATCTACTTCTTGTGTGTTAGGGACTCTCTCATGGTCTCAGGACATCCTGATCCGACCTCACACCTCAGACAGGCCCCCCATCCCACCCAACACCCTGGCTTCCTGCAGGGGGGCTGCAAGGCGCTGGGCTGGTAG
>NW_007731720.1:108770-111280 GCF_000696425.1 Galeopterus variegatus
ATTGACACAGATTCCAAAAATCTACTTCTTGTGTGTTAGGGACTCTCTCATGGTCTCAGGACATCCTGATCCGACCTCACACCTCAGACAGGCCGTTCCCTGGGACCCCCATCCCACCCAACACCCTGGCTTCCTGCAGGGGGGCTGCAAGGCGCTGGGCTGGTAGGCACCCCAGGAGCCCCTGGCTGAGCTCACACGCCCAGCCCTCCCCGCTGGGCCTTCCAGAGAGGCAGCGACTCCTGTCTCTAGCGTCCACCTTTTCCCATACACACCTGCCCTTGTTCCTGGCTGCGGCCCCATCCGCTCTTTTTCTTTCAGTTCTGGCCTGGAACTGGCCACGTAGCTGATAAGGGCGCCACATGGACAAGACCTGCTCAGTCCTCCCCTTCTCTGCCCACACAGGTTTGAGGACTTGACTTTCAGCAGCAGCTTCTGTTTCCGATATCAGGTATACCTGCCCTCGAGGAGCTCAGAGCTGCACCATGGGCCGTCTGACCACGGGGTCTCCCCACTGTACCCCACTACAGTTGAGGGCTGCTGCCCCAGACATACCTGTGCACCTCTACTGACCAGAACCCAATACCTGGAAGCAACGTTGAGCCCAGGATCCAGCAGCCAGCAAATCTCAGCAAATCAAACCAACAACCAGCACTGCATTTCTTAAACAGCAGGAGAGAAAGAAGCTAAAGGATTCTGGGCAGGGACCCATGCTGAACAATGTCCTATACCTTCCATAATTAGAGTCCTCAGGCAACGAAAGTCAGTGCCCAAAATGACAACTCCATCCCTCTCTCCCTCCACCTAATAGCCATATTCCCTGACTCCCAACCACCTCGCTACAATTTTCATCAAAGTTTCACTGAAAAAAGGCCACCACTGCCAAACCCAAATGGACTAAAAAAACACAACTAACCAGAACGTGCCATCTTTACTGCATCCAAAGGCAAGTTCTACGAGCAGATAATGGTGAAAAGATTCAAAACCTGACATTGCATACAAACTTGCCCCCGAAATAGTAATCTGCAAATAAAGTTGCACTTGTTTATGTCCTAATTAAAACCACACCAGAAAATCATCTGAAACTTAGAGAGAGAGAGACTATGTCACTCGAAGTTCCTCTGGATCCAAATAAGATCCCAACTCACCACATCATCTCATTCCCACAGGCCTGGAGGCTTCAGATCATTTTCTCTTTAGGAAAGAGAGACTATGTCACTCGAAGTTCCTCTGGATCCAAATAAGATTCCACTCACCACATCATCTCATTCCCACAGGCCTGGAGGCTTCAGATCATTTTCTCTTTAGGAAAACCCAACCTCTCAAACATTCAACAAAAACAAACTCTTTAAAGCGCCTTGCGTGCAGCGCGCCTTCTGCCAGAACTGCCACAGGCTGCTGAGCAAGAGCTGGCTGTGCCGGCTCCAGGACCGTGCCCGGCTGCTGGCGAGGCCCCAGCAGCAAAGCAAACCTCTTCCTCCTGCTCCCGCCGGAACCTCTCTGCCGCCCTGCCAGCCACCGGGCCCAAAGGCCAGGCCGAGGCTTCCCAGGGGAGGGCAGGACTCATCGAAAGCAGGCGTGGAGACCTGGCTTAACCAGATGAACAGGCTGGCAGAAAAAGGCCCCAAGATGACAAAGGAAGGCTGCCTTTAGGGCCCAATCTACAAATTCCAAAATGAAACAAAATTCCATCACCTGGTTCCACTGGAAGAGGAAGACCACCTAAAGCCCTTGCCAGGCACAAACACCCACCGCACCCGGGAGGCACTGCCCTCCACACACGGAGGCACCGGCTGAGCAGGGCAGCTTCAAGCTTCACGCCGTCCTGTGGCCACTGTGACTTCTGTCACCCTCGCCATGATTACACCCATGGAAATGATGACTATCAGCCTCATAAACACAATTTAACCAGGTAGGACTCCAGGCCTTGGAGCTCACGAGCCAGAGCCAGGGTCCCTCCTCACGGGGCACGGGCCGGGCCCGGCTGGCCTGGGTCCTTCTGGTTAACCCAGGCAGAAGCAGCAGAGGGAAACCGCACAGTCAGGTGGCCCCTGCACCCTCACGGCGCTGATCTGGAACGCAGCACAGGTGATTCCCACAATATGTCCAACAGTGAATTTCAAGACAGTGAGTCCATCCTGACACGCTGGGTCAACACTTCAGCAAGCAGAGCGTGCGGGCCTGGCCGGGCGCCCCCAGCAGGACAGCAGACTCCCTGCCACCCTCTGCAAGTCCCCAGCCGGCTCCCAGTCCTGTCCAGCTCCCCTGCCCACTGCCTCAGCTTCCCTGGCCGAGGAAGGGAGAGGGCATAGGAGTAACCGTGTGGCCTGGACGAGATGTGGCTCATCCCTGCTCCTGGCAGGTGGTGGTCACCTGCCCATGAGACTGGGTTTCGTGGTTCTCTGTGTTCGTGTCTCAACCCCTGACAGGCTGCAGGGTGCCCTGATGATTCGAGGAGGCGAGCCGGAAAACCTGTTCCCCTGGTGGCTGGGAGGGGGCCTGGGGGGTTGGGG
>NW_007731720.1:112022-128580 GCF_000696425.1 Galeopterus variegatus
GCACAGCCAGGCCCAGGGGCTACAGGCTGAGGGCCCCATGGGTGAGGGACCCTTCCTGTGGCATTAACAGGAGATTTACAACCAGAAACCAAGGACAGAAGAGGCACTACCTCCAAAAGCAGGCAAATTAAAAACCTGTCCTGATGGCCAATCTCCCCCACATTACCTCTTAGATTGTTCTGGAAACCAGAAGTGGTGAGGCCTGTTGCAATAGGTTCTCCTGCAAGTCTTGTGTCACTTGGCTGCTATCTACAGTCCACTTCTGAGCCCTACCCAATGGCGTCAGGAAACACTCTTGCAAGACCTGCCCCCGCCGCACTGCCAGGCCCTGAGTGTCTCTAGACCAGGGGGCACTTCTCCGGCCTGCAGGCCTGTGCTAGGAGGGGTCCCAGAAGCCCGCTCCCCCACTGCTCTGCCTCACGGCTGGACCATGCTGTCTACAGGAGGGGCTACAATAAATACTGTGTGGACTTAGCACTTTACTTCAAGCAGCAGAAACAGACTGTTGCCAGCTGTGGACACAGCAGACCACAGATGACAAATCAGTGCCGGCAGGAGTGCAAGGCAGGACCTCTCCCACTTGGTCCCCCTGTGCTGTCTTCTGAGCCCTACCCAATGGCGTCAGGAAACACTCTTGCAAGACCTGCCCCCGCCGCACTGCCAGGCCCCGAGTGTCTCTAGACCAGGGGGCACTTCTCCGGCCTGCAGGCCTGTGCTGGGAGGGGTCCCAGAAGCCCGCTCCCCCACTGCTCTGCCTCACGGCTGGACCATGCTGTCTACAGGAGGGGCTACAATAAACACTGTGTGGACTTAGCACTTTACTTCAAGCAGCAGAAACAGACTGTTGCCAGCTGTGGACANACTGTGTGGACTTAGCACTTTACTTCAAGCAGCAGAAACAGACTGTTGCCAGCTGTGGACACAGCAGACCACAGATGACAAATCAGTGCCGGCAGGAGTGCAAGGCAGGACCTCTCCCACTTGGTCCCCCTGTGCTGCCCCTTACACCCCTGGGGTTCTGGGCCAACCTTCCCCTTCCCTCCTAGGACACCCCAGCCTCCACCTGCAGCCCAGACCTCCTGTCCCCTGCTTGAGCCAACTCTCCTGAGTCCAAGCTCTTCTTTACCTCCTGGACAGCTCTGCACCTGAAACTTCCCAAAACTCCTGCCCTCTCTGGGGTTAATCCCCCCATACTAGGTCCCTGCCATCCACGGGGAACGCCCTTTCCTCTGCCCCAGCTCTCATCCAGCCATCAGCCTCTCACCATGCCTGTCACACCCCAAGCATCCCGATCCCTCAGACCTATGCTTTCATGGCTGCCCTGGCCTAGAATGTTCTGTATCGTCTCCTGCCCCGCCCGGTCTGCCCAGGCGACTTCCACCAGTCCTTCTACAGACGAGGAGCCAGAGGAGGGGTCCACCGGGCAGGTGTCAGGTCCCGTGGGGGCGGCTGCAGAAGGTAAAGCAGTGTGGCATTGGGCCAGAGAAGGTGGCCCCGGGAAAGGAGAACACAGGACGTGGGGAGCTGGAGCCCTGGGGAGGGGGTTGGCTGGGACAGGTCTGGTTTGACAGTGGGTGTCACCAAGGCCCTGGCTTTTGTTCTGATGGTGAGCTCAAGGGTGCCCATGAAAAAGAACTAAACAAATGGACAGAAGAGGTCCACACACTGACCAGTGACGGCAGCATGTTGTGACCCACAGGCAACAGTTTATCCCATCCTAAGCACCAAGGTCCAAAACATGAAAAAAGGAAGAAAACTATTCAGGCCGCAAGTCTCCCCTCTTAAAAGGCTGCCCAGTGCCACACTCCCTGCTAGAAAGGCAGCCAAACCAGGCAACATGGGCCACCTCTGCCCGCCCTCCACTGGCACCTCCTCAGCGGGCACTGCCTGGGATTCATCAACTGCCCTCCGTGTGGCAGCCCAGCAGGTAAGAGGCATGGGGAGCGTTTGCAACAAACCACTTTTGCTCATCCAGCTGCGTAGACTTGCAGGCGTCACGCTGGGAGAAGGTCTGCTCATCAACCAGACGACAGAAGGTGTCTGCCCCCCAAAGCAAGCGCGTCACTCTCAAGTGTCTGAGAGCAGTGCAGATGAAATCAATTCCTTTTATGTTTTGGTTCAAATGCTTTCTTTTTTGAAAACCCACATGGAGAGAGTTCTAATTTAGGTTATGTTGGTGAACAAAAATAATCCCGGAGTGGGGTTTTTATCTTCTAATTATACAAAATTTAGGACAAAATATTCATGTAAGTGATTCTGAAATACTTTATAAATAGGTCATAATAGGCTCTTTTTATTGCCAAAATTCTCTCAACTCAACACACAGAGTCCACCTCTCTCTGCAGAAGACCCAGCAGTGAGGCAGGAGGCCAGCACTGCCCTCCACGATGCCGGCCACGTCCTGGAAGAGCGGGCTGTGAGTCCGGCCCAGAAACCCGCTTGACACTAGAGTTTTCTTATGCCAGTCACAGGACTGGTGTCTGTGAACCTGAGCCACAGAATTCACAGACTCTCGGGACGGGAATCCTGCTCCTGCAGGTGGGAAAGACTGTGGCTCCTCCGTGGCCAGATGCAGCCTGCACGGTGAACACACTCAGGAGGGACACTGAACAAAGCCGTCCCAGCCGTGCACAGGCGAGTGCAGAGCCAGCTCCGTGTAGCCTTCTCATCATGACTCATGCAAACAGCTCACTTCACGATGTCTAATCATACAATTAAGTAGTCAATTATTACAAAATACACACTCGCCTGACTTGGAGGAACCATGCTTATTTGTCAATTAAGCCAGCTGGGGCGGGGGCAGTGGAAGTCAGCCCCATTCCCTTGGCAGCCTGGGGAACACGGCTCTGCAGTGACTGCACCCCACCTGCTGCACCACCTGGCCCCAGCCCCTGTGGCCCCGCACAGGACTTGGACTGGGGTGACCGGCATCAACCAGTTCTCCTCAGACATGCTGTGGTGACCTCGATGGCCCCGCCAGCCCCTCAGCCACAGGCTGGGGACAAGGGGAGGGGTGGGAGCCTCGCTGGGTTGGTCAGTCAGGTAGAAACAAGACAGCAGGTGGAAAGGCATCGAGACACCACTCCCCTGACCACCCTCCACCTTCTCCTGACTTCTCGATCAAACCCTCCCACCAGGAAGAATCATGGCCAAGGGCAGCGTAGCCCATCAGAGACGCCACAGCCAGACTCCCAGCGGATGAGCCCATTCAGGCTGCCCAGTGTATAGTGTAGACACGAGGTGCAGGTCTCCAGCCTCCCAAGTCAGCAGCGGGTGGGATGTCACTGGGCTGTGGAATTGCCTGGCCTCACGGCTCTCTTGCTGTGTGGCCTCGGGGAAGGTGCTTCCCCTCTCTGGGCCAGTCTTACCAGGGGGTGTGACCCATTCTTCAAGGACATCCAGGAAATTACAAGAGACAATGGGTCTCCCCCATCAGCACAGGCATCATGTGCCAGCTGGCCACAAGGGTCATGGGGGAGGGAGCACAGGGCATCCTGGGGGAGGAGCTGGTTGAGGGTCTTGGGTGGGGACTCTGACCACGTGCAGCCTTAGAAAGGGTGCTTCCGGGAGGCCTCTCTAAGAGGCAGAGGGCGGCGGAAGCGGCCAGGCTGCTGGGGCGGCCCCAGGGGTGCACACTGAGTGGGCAGGGTGGGTCACCTAGAAACCTGAGGAGCAGGCCGTGTGAGAAGAGTTAAGGGCCCACCCCACGAGGCCCAAGAGTCAGCAAGCGCAAGAAGGGCAGCACCCATCTTTTAAGCTACTTAAATATACCGAAAAGAGTAGGCCGGGGATGACAACAAGGACATGGGCCCTGCTGACAACCAAGCTGGGACCTCACAGATGCCAACCTACTCATCTGCAAAGTGTGGATGATGTGGCCCCTTCCGGGGTCACTGTGGGCCAAGAAGCCACCCCCGCATATCCCCAGGCCCCCAGCAGGTGTGCAGACAGCAGAACCACCCACGCAGCCCTCCCAGAGTCCCCAACCAGCCCAGCCCCCACCACACTGTCCACCCTTGGGCCACGTGAAGCAGAGTCCCCAAGACCCAGGGCTCCCCCCACATCCAGGGCTCCCCCCACATCCAGGGCTCCCTCCATACCCAGGGCTCCCCCCACATCCAGGGCTCCCTCCATACCCAGGGCTCCCCCCACATCCAGGGCTCCCTCCATACCCAGGGCTCCCCCCACATCCAGGGCTCCCTCCATACCCAGGGCTCCCCCCACATCCAGGGCTCCCTCCATACCCAGGGCTCCCCCCACATCCAGGGCTCCCTCCATACCCAGGGCTCCCCCCACATCCAGGGCTCCCTCCATACCCAGGGCTCCCCCCACATCCAGGGCTCCCTCCATACCCAGGGCTCCCCCCACATCCAGGGCTCCCTCCATACCCAGGGCTCCCCCCACATCCAGGGCTCCCTCCATACCCAGGGCTCCCCCCACATCCAGGGCTCCCTCCATACCCAGGGCTCCCCCCACATCCAGGGCTCCCTCCATACCCAGGGCTCCCCCCACATCCAGGGCTCCCTCCATACCCAGGGCTCCCCCCACATCCAGGGCTCCCTCCATACCCAGGGCTCCCCCCACATCCAGGGCTCCCCCCAACACCCAGGGCCCCCCCCACGTCCAGGGCTCCCCCTGACACCCAGGGCACCCCCCACGTCCAGGGCTCCCCCCACATCCAGGGCTGCCTCCACACCCAGGGCTCCCCCCACACTCAGGTCTCCCCCCACGTCCAGGGCTCCCCCCACACCCAGGGATCCCCCCATGTCCAGGGCTCGCCCCACGTCCAGGGCTCCTGCACATTCAGGACTTGCTTCCTTTAACGAGGCTCCAGGGCTCTCAGGAAGACAGCAGCGACTGGAGGGACAAGGACACCCGGACAAGGTCTGGGAGGGTCTTGCTCCACCCAGCAGCGCCCCTCCACCCGGTGCCGCCACTGATGGGCACTGCCGAAGCAGCTGCTGTGTCCCCAGCCCTCTACCCAGCACGATGGTTACTAGCTGTGGTCACCGACAGGATCAGCACTTTACACAGGACATCTCAAATGCTCGTGAGAACCCTGCCCTCAACACCTCGCTTTGGAAGGGAGGGAAAGGGAGGCTGGGAGAGGCTGGGTCACCAGCCCCAGACCCCACAGGACCTGGTGTGAAGAAGGGCTTTGGCTCCAGCCACTCAAGCACGCCAGGCTCTGCCCGGCCTTGTCCAAGCCCAATGTTCCTGTGCTTTCCCTACTCCTTGTGGGATGGTCACGGTCTGGCCCCTGGTGATGTGGAGCTTGAGGAAACCTAAGGACCCCACAGAAGGTAGCAGAAGGCAGGGGGAGGGGGTTGGGGCACCTGGCGTAGGCCCAAAAGGATGACAGAGGAAAGGCCACTCTGAGTGCGCCTGCCACCCAGGCCTCCCCGCAGGGGCACTTTCAGAGCACCAACGCTCCAAACATAGCGGCAGCCTAAGTCCCACCAGAGGTCAGGAGCGGGGGCTTCTGAAGGCCCAGACAGCAGTTGGTTAGAGGCCACGATTCCCCTTCTCCTGCCTCCGTACCCTCCTGGCCCACCCTGCAGACATCAGGATGAACAAGGCCCTGCCCCTGGGGTCCTCCTGAGTGCCAGCTGGGCCTACTGCCCCCCACCCTGTGAACACAGGGCGACATCAGCCCCTAGGAAGCCTAAGGCCCTTCGCCCTTGCCCTCGGGGTGCTTCTCACCCAACAAGACAATGAACAATGGACAGACAGACCAGGGACAGAAGTGCCAGCTGACCTTGGCTCTGCTACCCGTTAGCACACAGGCTCCTCCCCTGCTGGGCACTCACCAGGACTATGCGGCCTGGGCTCCCTGCCTCCCTCCCGGCACCCCATTCCGCCAGCAGAGTCACAGTTTGACACGTCAGCTTGGGCCCACTGTGACCTGCCCACCACACCCTGGTGGTTCCCAGCTCGACGCCACCCACTGCCACCCCCTCGGCTCCACCCACCAGGCCCTGACCTCCTCACCCCCCAGGGCTTTTGCCGCCGATCCTGTGCGGTGGGTGAGGCTCCCAGCACAGGCGTGCCCCTCAGGCAGACCCAGGCGAGCAGGCAGGGGCAGGAAGGCCCCCTCCGCACCTTCCCTCCCCATCCTCAGCGCCGTCCTCCAGCAGCCCCGCCCCAGACCCCTGGTCGCCTCACAGCCCCAGCTCACTTCCTCTCCCCCAGAACGGCTCGGCGGCGGCTACCGGCTACCGCACAGTGCGCCTCCACCCCGGGCAGGGGGCTCTAAGGACCGGCCGTGACCGCTAGCACACTCCACTCCTGTAACTTCTACCTCCAGGTCCAGCTCCGTGGGCTCTGCACGCCCCCCTCGCTCCCCAACAGGCTCACACCCTGTTGTGACTTTCTGATGGAATACTTCTGAAGTGATTCACACATCTTCCACATCCTTCAGCAGTGGCTGTTAAACGACACGTCACCTTCCTTCCTGATCCGAGATCTGCTGAGCGTGCCTGCTCTCTGCTCTTCCAGCACCAGAGGACAGGACAGGGCCCTGTGAGGTGCCATCGCTGACCCCCCACCCAGCCCACCTGCTGGTCCCTGGCGGCCTGTCTGGCCCACTGCTGGGGGGTGACACGTGACATGGATCCTCCTCATTTTTCCATCGGCCCCTGGATCAAACACAAGAGGGGCTGTAGAAACCAGTCTCTATACACAAAAACTGGGCACTGAGCCACACAGGGCCCCAAAGGTCACATCTAGGGGGCTCTGGAAGGAGCACATGGCACAGCCTCAGCCCCGCCTCTCCCCGCCCCCACGCATTAGACCTGGCGGTTTCACTTCTCCCACCGAGGACTTGAGAAATGATGCACGCACCTCACTGCCTTCGCAGCAGCGGCCGGAGACACACGAGCACCTTCCTCCCTGGCTCAGGGGCCCCTCCCCTGCCACCGGCGCATCACAACCCAGCAGAGACTCACTGGATCCACTGGTACCCAGGCTGAGCTCCTCCAGGGCAAGAGCCAAACTACATCAGAATTCCGTGTAAAACAGAGCGACCAGGAGCAGAAGGGACAAGAAAACACACAGCCCCTGCTCTGTGGCAGCTCCCGGGCAGTCAGTCACGGTCTGGTTCTCCCAGAGTGTGACAGTCTGGATTTTGACATTGAAAGTTTACAAGTGTGTGTTTTTAACATCTCTAGTTGCTTCAGAGTTTTAAATGCCAAACTTCCCACCCCAGGGGCCAAGGCTGGGAGGCATCTTCCCGTCTCTGTGGATCCGGATCCCACGTGCCCTCGGAGCAGCAGGGCCTCAGTTTCCTCCCCCTTCGCTATAGCGCAGGAGGACCACAGACCATACTGGCCTTGGCTGGTCAAGCCAGGTTCACTGGTGCTGCTCTCCCAGCAGACAGGCAGGGGCTCCCCCTCCACATGCCCCAGCAGGAGTCACCAGGCAGCCGCCCTGCGAAGCTGGGACCCCACGATGATTCCAGTTGTGCCAGGGCTCTGCAACCAGAGAAGAGGACAGAGCATCCCCAGGCCAGCATCACCCTGCAAATGCTTCATAGCACAGGATAGGACAGGCCCAAAATTTCAACCCAGAAAGCAGGAGGAAGCTAATGTGGCCCAGATAGGACAGGGGATGGGGGCATACGATGGCAGGGGGTGGGAGGATCCAGAGTAAATAGGGAGACCCGGCCAACAGGACCACAGCTGCCTGGCCCCTACAGTATGGGAAGACCTGCCCCTAAGCCTCACTCCCAAGAAGGGCCACGCAGGACAGAACAGCAGCACCCAGCCCAGTGCAGCCCACTGCCAGAGCCTCTGCTCTGGGGCCCAGGCTGGGTGAGCTGGCCAGGTCCTGCTCCTAGTCAGCTCCAAGCCAGCTCCACCAGCTTCCTTGGACACACCCCACAGGACTGGAGAAATGTGGGGGTCGTGAGAGATGCCAGACCCACAATAGGGAATTGAAGGCCTGCAGGAGATGCAGCAGGAGGTGCATAGGGAGCCACATGTCACCCACACCCCGACACGTGGCCTGAGTCCCCATGCTGTTTCCTGAAGAGCTGCAGGCACACGCCAGTGGGTCTCTAGGAGCCTTGGACAGAAGCTGACCTTTAACAAGCTGACTTCATGGGCCCCCCACACCAGCCTGAGCCCCATCCCTGGGAGGGCAGGCATGGTCGCTGAGGCCTTGCCCAGCCAGGCCCCTCCCCATTCTGGGTCCTGCAAACTGGGTCCTGTGCCCATCCCCCCCACCATGGAGCCTTCCTTGACCCCCGACCCCCAGGTCAGGCACCTCCCTGTCCCACAGTCCTGGCCTGTCTCTACCTTCCCACCTGGTCCCCCTCCAACGATAGGCTCCCTGTGGGCACTGGCATCTCTCAGCGTTGCTGGGTGCCCAGCACAGATGAGACACAAGATCAGACACACAGCACCCTGCACAGGGACAGCTGAACCCATGGGTGTGGGTGTGCAGGCAGAGCCGGTTCTATCTTTTTCCAGAACTTCTCCTGAGGGCCTGAGCCACACAGACTTCGTAAGCATTCCTAGCATGGATGACATTTACCGAAAGGCAAGAGGCGCACCTTCGCTGCTCTGCAGAACATTTCAAAAGCTGCCCCCTGCTAAGGTGCTCAGTTCAGAGGCAGAGAAGAGATAGGCCAGGCCAGGATCTGAGTCAAGATGCGTCTGAGCTCCAAGGCGTCCCATGGCGGCCTTTCTCCTCCCGTGCCTGACAAGGCCGGACCACCAGAATGTGTTCAAAGTCAGCCCCACTTTCAAATTTCAAAGGGATGCCCGACTCTGTGCCCTTCCCGCTGCCGGGATGACTGAGCACAGCAGGGAAGTCCCCGGTCCTCCTATAGCCGTCTCTTCTTTTCCTCTCCCTCCAAGTCACAGAACCATTTGAGGGAGGTGGCACCCCTGCCCAGCCTCTGCAGGGCATGTGGCTGCTGTGTGCCACAGAAGGGCTGCTTGTGCACGCTGCACTCAGGGCAATGACGCCACTGCCCGAGAGGTGGGGTAACAACTGCGGGGCCACTGTCCCTGCACACTGGAATTGAACGATCGAATAGATGCACGGCAGGCAGTGGGGATGGACATGTATGGATCAGCAAGGGGAAGAGACGAGAATGACCCATGGGGCGACCAGATTAGAAATCGTCATCAGTGTGAACTCACGTGTCACATAATGCAGACACGGGGGTTACATGTAGGCATACTGACAGCCGTGTAGACACATGTGGGTCAGCATTCATGCCTGTGTTTCCTCGCTCTGTCAGCCGAGAGGGCCCAGAAGCAATGACGCCCCAGCAGCAACCAGCACGCTCACGGGCAGATCTTGATCTGATACACTGTCCCATAGGAGGAACCTGGGCTGCTGGGGAAGTGGCTGATGCCAGGGCTGAGCAGGGAAAGCACAAGATGAGCCTGGAGCATCTTGTAGGACCAGAAAGGAAGTGCTCACATCACCCCCAGGACGGTGTGTTGAAAGGGCCCATTGGCCAAAGCTGGAACAACTGAGCCACAAGACAACGTCATGCTGTGTCATAGCCCAGAGTATAAAACAAGCACCCACAAATCCATGCCGAATAAATGATCAGCTAATAAACAGGGAGAAGAGACAAATCTCCTGTGCAGAAGAATTCCAAATAACTGATGGAGCTATTCCCCACTCTAGGAGGCAGAGCAAACTCCCACCCCTAAGCATGGGCCGTGCAGAGCGACTTCCTTCCAAAGACCACGGGACAGAAGGGAGGAAATAGAGTCACCGCACAGCAGAGATGCCTGACATACACCTTAGCCAGGTGACCAAGGTCATCACCAAGAGTGGCGAGTGATGTTGACAGGACGCACCCCGATGCGATGTGACGAGGAGGACCTGCACCTCTGGGGTTTCCACCCCAAACCCACGACCCCAGTCCAGACATAAGAAAAACACCCAAATTCCAATAGAGGAATTCCAATTGTCCAAACAAATTCCAGTGGAGGGGGAGCCTACAATATTCCTAACATTCCTCGAGACCGCCGGGGTCATTAAGAATAAGAAAAGTCTGAGAAACTGTCACAGCCAAGAGGAGCCTAAGGAGAGATGACAACTAAATGTCATGTGGGATTCTGGATGCAGAGCTGGGACAGAAAAAGGTTATTAGGTAATAACTAAGGAAATCTGAACAAACTATGAGCTTTGGTTAATAACAATGCATCAGTATTAGTTCACGAACTGCAGCAAACGTACCATACCAACATAAGACATTAATAATACGACAAATTATGACTGTTTGGGGTGGGGAGCTGTATTATGCGAACTCTCTGTATTATCCGTATGTATATGGGAACTGGGTTTACGGGTTTTACAGTTTTTCTGTAAATCTAAAATTGTTCAAAAAAATACAGTCTATTAAAAACAAAACACCAGCACGCCGCCCAGTGCAGGGTGGGCATGAACTCCAGGCCCCTCATGTGCTCTGCCTGAGCATGCAGGACACCCCCAGCCAGACCAAGGCCAGCCCTGAGACGTCCCTGAGGACACAGAGAGTAAAGAGATGGTGGCAAAAGCCCTGAGACATGCAATAATGGAAGCACAGTCAGGAAACAGAAAGAGCAGGCTGGGAGACAAACTCTGGGGCAGTCTGTGAGCGCCCCATGGGACCCACCCCGTCCCGCCCTTCATCTGTAGCTACTCATCCCTCACGCACCTGCCAGACGCTGTCCCCAGTGACTCCAGGCATGAGATAAAAGCAGGGCCCCTGACAACCACACACGGGGTGATCAGCACGGGGCAGGGGGCCAACGGACCCCCACCCCAGGAGGGGGAAACCCAGGAAGGCTTCCTGGAGGAGGCAACCTGAGAGCAGCTCACACAGATGGGAAGTACGAACGTGAGGTGAGAGATGTGAACTGGCTCATGGGGTCCTGCGCGAGGGGTGTGCACCGTCTGGTAAGGATGAAGGGTGCTGGACAGCGCACCAGCAGAAGGTACGCAGGGCCCTGTGCCCAGAGAGGCAAAGCCAGCCCACCAAGAAGGGTGAGACAGGAGGCCCACAGCCACTCAGCACAGGGAGGAGGTGCCACACTCCAAAAGGGGCAGCAAGCACAACTCTGTCAGCACACTGCAGCACAGATGAAATCGATGCATGCTGAGGAAAGCTAACACAAAAGGCCACGTGAGTGTGATCCCATCTATATGAAATGTGCAGAAGAGGCAAATCTACAGAGACGGGAAGCAGCCAGGGAGGGGGAAAGGGACAGAGACTGACTGCTACAGGGTCCGGGGTTTCTTTTTGGAGTGTCTAATGTTCTAAAGTTAGCCTGTGGTGATGGTTGCACAGCTCTGTGAATCTACTAGAAGTCGGTGAACTGCACACTTTAAATGGGTGGGATGCATGGTATGTGAATTACACACAATAAGGATCTTTGAAAAGAGCAAACTTTCTGACTCACAGCCTCGCCCCCTCCCTGGGGAGCAGTCAGAGGGGCCTGGCCCTGCACATCCCATGGCCCGGCCCAGCTGCTGGTGGATGCCCTGAGCCAGGGTCTCAGGACCTGAAGCCGCTAGCCCCTTAGTCCAAGCTGCACAGTGACCAGCAGGGGCAGAGCAAGGCATCCATGTGATGCCACTCCAGGTCACCCAAGGCTGCTCTGGAAATGAGGGAAATGATGAAGAACAGGAGAGACCCCGGGCTTCAGGGAGCCCACCTTCTAGAAGGGAAGCATGAGAAGCAGCAAAGGAGGACCCCAGCCACTGCAGGAAGAGAAGAGCAGGACAGGGGACAGAGAGCCACGGGCTGGGAGCTCCCAGGGGGCCTCCTTGGCTGGGGCACATGAAGCAGAGAGGTGCCAGACACAGGGGTCTGCCACCCAGGACTGGCCGCAGGCACTGTCACAGAACAGGTAGCTCTGGGAAAGGGAGCTCACTTCTCTGTTGGGGAGGGCAGCGGGGCTCGGGCTGGGGTCCTGCACGCCCCCACACCTGCACTCCATGCCCACAGGGCCTGGGAAGGGGCTCCTGCTTCCCTGACCCCCATGCCACCCCCAGACAGCCCCTGACCACAAGGGACGGGTAGAAGCAGCGGTCCTTCCCCCCATCACAGGAGAACTGGACCAAGAGGGGCCGTGCTGTCTCCCCAGAGCCTGGTAACCGCTGCGGCATGAGAGGCATCAGCACATTCGGTTTCTCCCGCCACAGCTTATCTTGAGTTTGGTTGCACGGGTGCTCTGGGTGGGGCCACTCTTCCCTTCCATTCCCAGGGGACAGGTAACAAATCTCCAAGCACAGTGCTTTAGTTTCCCAGTGCCACCACGCTCCGCCTCCTCGGAACCACTCCACAGAGGACAGCCCAGCTTATCTTGAGTTTGGTTGCACGGGTGCTCTGGGTGGGGCCACTCTTCCCTTCCATTCCTAGGGGACAGGTAACAAATCTCCAAGCACAGTGCTTTAGTTTCCCAGTGCCACCACGCTCCGCCTCCTCGGAACCACTCTACAGAGGACAGCAACATGGCAGCTGGGGTCAGGTGCACCCCAGAAGCCCTCACTCCTAGACAACGCACAGCCGCCCACCCAACACCAGCCAAGGCCCAGACGCTGGGCTGGGGCACTCCCGACAGCTCCCCTCCAGACCCTCCTCCTCCCGGAAGGGGTGGCCAGCCCTGATATTTCTTCCACAAAACACCCCAGAAACTTGACTGAACTTTACAAAAGACTATAAAGGGAGGCAGACGGCTGCGGTGGTTACGCACAGCCTTTGGAGCCAAACAACCCGAGTTCAAATCCCAGCTCCGCTACTGAGCTACCAGGGGGCTTAGGCACGCTGCACCAACTCTCTCTGCCTTGGTTTCCTCATCTGTAGGATGGAGCAAAGGCGTATGCTGTGAGGACTTCGCGAGACAATTAGTGTAAAACACTCAGCGAAATGTCTGGTGTGTAGATTGAGTGATTTCTATTACTGTTATTAATTTTTGTTGATAAGCCAATACTTCCTGTCTTCCTGTGTAATTGCAGGGGACTTTAATCACAGGGCTCAAACATAATCACAACCCTGGGTTATAGCTCAAATGCCAAACAGTCTTAACAATAGCCTTTGGAGGGGCTGTCATTAGTGGTCAATTACCAGCCTGATGTCTCCGCCCAGGCCTTATGTGTGGCCACACACGGACACCAGAGGCCAAAAGGACAGTTTTCTCTAACTAGAGAAACCCTCATGTTTTGCCTCCATCTCTGTCTGTATGAGAAGTCGGAGCGACCTGGCTTTAAGTTCTCGAGTTCACAGATGACATTTCTCCATGAGTCACAGGCTCCAAGCAGGGGATGGGCTGCCCGGGGCCCACCTGGGTTCACCTTCGGAGAGCCAGGCTTCCTCCCACGCCCACCAGCCGGCACCTGACTGTTGAGGACTTGACCTTTTACCCACTTTGCAAGTGGCGTTTTCTGGGTTTTGCCCAGAATAAAGACCTAACAAGGGTGTCCATGGCTATGCCACCGAAGAGCCGAGGAAAAAGCAGATCTAATTCCACTGTGGTGCCAAAAAGCCCCACCAGCCAGCCTGCAGGTTGCCCGAACCAAAGGCTGTCCAAAGCTCCATGTGGGCGGCTACACTGGCCGTGGGTGTCTCGCCCACAGACTCCCATCTCTGGGCTGAGCAAAGAAAAGCCGCTTCCCGGCAAGCACATCTGTATTCCACCTCTTGCTCACTTTCCATGGCCCACGGCTTATCTCTCCCCATTCATTATTAATTTCTTTCTGTGCAGGGCTGCTCCGCCGCACACCCCAACACTGTCAGCAGCTGCCACCAGGCAGCAACATGCACCGGGCTTTTGACAGAGTGTCTCCTTTACTCCCAACAAGGCCGTGCAGCAGCCTCACGGGCCCATCCTGCAGGGAAGGAGGTGGAAACTCAGGGACAGGGCGACCAGGCTACACGCTAGTCCCATATCTTCCTTCCCAGCCAGCACATGCCTCGCACTACCCGTGCACTGGAAATGCTCCGTAAGTCCCCAGCATGGCAACTAAGCAGGAGCCCCCCGACCCTGACACACATGGGGGGCAAAACACAGTGATGAGAGGCCAGTGGTCCCTGTGAGGGAAAGCTGCCCAGCTCCCCAAGAGGGGGCAGCCCCCAGAAATGAGCCCTTGGCCAGAGCCAGCACGGGAACCCCATTCCCGCACAAAGCCAGGTATACCTGGCTTCTGGAGGGACATGCCCAAACAGCAGAGCGTGGGGAGCTGGTAGGCCCTCTGTGTGGCCCCAGGGAGGGGGATACCTGGATGGCAGAACCATTGACACGGGTCACACCATGGGGCCATCGGGGACCATCAGGGGCCCTTGGTTCTCCTGGTACATACAGTCCAGTGGTGCTGGGCTTTCCGTAACCTCCATACCATGCTCTGAAGCTCTCTCTACAAAGAGAAAACAGGCTCCAGGCTGCTCGCTGCAGCCTCCCCTGGCAATAGTGTGTCACTAGAATCTAATAACACTGTTTTTATTGTGCCTGAAACACTATTCTGTTCTATCGTACAGCAGAAATGGTGATTCAGGAAAACCAGGTCCGACACTCCTCTCGCCGTTCCTAGTTGGTGAAGGACAAGCCGAGGGACAGCGGGGGAAGCAGAAGTCACAGCGAGCTGTGCCAAGCTGGCGACCAGGCCGTGCCAACACCCAGGCTGGACCCCACAGATAAGAGGAGGGAGCCGAGGCGGTGGCCCCACAGGCCAGCGGTCTGCAGAGAGACCACCTGGTTCTTCCTTTGCGAAGGGCCCTCCGCCTGCCTGGGAGGGAGACACAGAATAAACAGGCCTCCTGGGCTGCCTCAAAACAGACCACAACTTTGAGACTTTCCCATGCAGTTTCCAGGAAATGGCAGAGAGACCACCTGGTTCTTCCTTTGCGAAGGGCCCTCCGCCTGCCTGGGAGGGAGACACAAAATAAACAGGCCTCCTGGGCTGCCTCAAAACAGACCACAACTTTGAGACTTTCCCATGCAGTTTCCAGGAAATGGCTCTCCAGCGTGCAAGATAGGCCCCGCCTGTCCCCCAGGCCAGACTGCTGGGACAGCCACGCTCCATCAGCCAGGGCAGCTGAGAGGAAAGACAGGCAGAGCGGGATGCAGGGGGTGGTGATGGCCACGAGAGACCCTGGCCCCCCAGTCACCAGGACCAAGCCTGCATCCCCTAACCCTAACCCAAGTCCAGCATGTCTGGATGGTGGGGCTTGAGGCCTCTGGGGCCACAAAGTGCTGCAAAAGTGTCAATGCCAGGCCAAGGCAGGGGTCTTCGGAGCGGTCTGTGGCAGGAAGGAGGGGCAGGTTTATTGAGGCCCCAGATCAGGTGTCCCAGCTAACAACTGTGTCACGTGGCTTCATCCCAGAACTTGGCAGGGAAATGGACTCACCCGGCCAGACTGGGTGTCCCCAAATGGGCCTGGGACACATGTAGGCAATGGCAGGGAAACAAGAGAAGGTTCTTCACAGGGCTCTGTGGCTCTGTCACAGCTGCCTGTGGGCAAAGGGTGCTACTGGCCTGGCCAGCTTGTTCTGACCCCTGACACAGGGCGTGCCGGGCTCGCAGGAAGCCTACATCACCTCATTTAATCCTCGTATCTGCCCCCTTCCCCGTTCACTGGTGAAGAAACAGGCACGAGAGGCTCACTGCCCTGTCAAAGGTCACAGAGCAGGTGTACGAGGAAGGCAAGTTTTCAGATTCCTCTTAACCACTGCCCCCTACTTCAGACCCAACTGAACCCTGACCCTGACCTTCCTCCCAGGTCCAGCCCTAAAGCAAGTCCCAGAGCTGGGCTGGGCTTGGGGGGCTGGGACTCAGAAGCCTCCTTTTTTGGTGTGTGGGAGAGGCTCAGAATTCTGAATTTCCTCCCAAACCCACACAAGGAAGGCAAGAAGGGAACCCATCCTGTAAAAGGTCTCCCCAAACTGAATCTTTCCTACCTCTGGAAATGTACGGTTGGCAACAGCCCCAAGGGTAGACCTCGCTTCTGGGGGAAGAGGGTCACAGTCAGGTCTCTGGCCCTGCAGGGCTGCTCTCCCTCTGTCACAGGACCAACAGGCAGGGACAGGGGCACCTGCCCACCGGGGGCGCATGTCCTGCTCTGAACAGGTGGGGGCCTCACGCTGGGCGGTGCCGCACGACACCCCCACCTTCTCGCTGGCACACCCGCCTGGGCCCCAGCCGAGGTGCCAACCTGCCCCAGCAGAGCCCTACCAGCTAAACGTCCCAAACAAAGGGAGAGGAGACAGGGCAGAGAGAGGGGTACAAGGAGGGTCGAGCCTGCACAACTTTTTGGTGGGGTCGTCTCTGGCGTCGCAGGGGCCGGGGAAGCCCTCCTCCTCTCCTGTCCCATCAAGAAGTTGACCGGTAGGACATTCCCGCGCCTGGGCCGGTCCAGTCTCCCTCCAGCGGCCTAGCCTCGGTAACCCTGGCCCGGCGACCCCGACCCCAGTCTGGGCCCCCCGGCGACCCCGGGACGTCCTTCTGTACTCGGGAGAGCCCGGTGGAACCCCGACCAGAGGCCGTCTGTGCCCGTGTCGCGCGCGGGGGGTGGCCGTGACGCGCGCCCCGGCCCGCGCGGGACCCGGGGGCA
>NW_007731720.1:129580-148509 GCF_000696425.1 Galeopterus variegatus
CGGCCGCCCGCCAGCTGCGGCCACGGCCACGCTGCCCCGCGCGTCTGTCACGGCGGACGCCACGGCCACAGGCACGCAGCTGTCACCTCGCCCGCGACCCGCACGCCCGCTGGGGGCCGCACTGGCACCGCCTGTCCGTTTGGAGATGGATCGATGGCTTGACTGCCAGTGGCGACCCCCATCCCGGACGGAAATACCTCTCGTCTGACCCCCACTGCTCGGCCCAGAGCACAGCCCCACGCCCTGGTGGGCAGGAACTCCCTCCACTCACCCACTACCTAGCGGGGACTGACCCCAGCACGTCCAGGGTGCTCCGTATCCCCACCCCATGCCCGGGGGGTCTGGGCCTCTGGGCTGTCCCCCCCCATCTCACCTTTGTCATTCAAGGGTAACCCCCAATACCATTGTCTCACCCACACCCCTGCATTTCTTTAGGAACTACGTTGTGGGCAGGGCACCAGTAGAGGGGACCCACCCTAAGCCCGCCTGCCCCTAGGTGCTAGGACCCTCCAGGACAAACCTGCCCCACACCTTGGCATCAGGTCCGAGGGCTGTCTAGCTCACAGAAGGGTGCTCAGTGGACCACGGAGGGGGGAACGCCCTTCACAACCCCAGGCTCTTATCCTCAGTTGGGTGACCCACTATCAGCTCCCTAGCCAGCTCTGACCCAGGACCGTAGCTGCTGGGGGTTGGGGCGGGAGGGTAGAGGGGACCGGAACGGAGAGAATGCGAAGGCCTGGAGGCCTTCTTTGCCTTCTCTGCCTCTCCTCCCAGCTGGCCCTCTGTGCTCAGCCTGCCCTTCCTGCCCGCCATGTGTGTGTCTTCTGCCCACGCCACCCCACCCTGCCCCTGTCCCGCTGACTTGAGTCCTACAAGCACCTCCAACTCAATGAATCCGGACTGGACCCCCTCCCCACCTCTGTCTCAAGGGCCCCCAGCTCAAGAGCCGCTGAAGCTCCCTGGGTCAAGATTCGGGGTCCCTCTCTCCTCCTTCAGCATTCCCTGGCTTTCAGGATAGCCCTGATGGGCCTAGGTCAGGGGCAAGATTTCGGGTGAGCTCTCTGCAGGAGGCTGTACCTCTCTGAGGCTCAATTTCCCATCTGCAGAATGGGGGACCGAGTGACTTCAGACTGAAGGAGCTGGGTCTCTTCTGTGGTCTTCTGTGGGCAGCACAGGTCAGACGGCGAGCTGTCTGCAGGACTGTCTCTTCCCTGGGATGGGAGCTCCTTTGGGCAGGGACCAAATCTGAGTCACATTTGCGAGATCTCACCGGCCCCCGCTTCCTCCCACCTGAACTCTTCAGACTGTCTTGCCTTATCTGTTTGTCCATCAGCGACCAGGACTTGTGTTTTTCCCAATGACAAGCTCTACTTTCCTGTCCCGGGTCATAGCTCTGGCTTAATCCTCACAGGAGGACCTTCCCTTCTCTAACTACGTGGTTTGCCAGGCCCAGCCCCAAAGCTGCCAGCTCCATGAAGCCCCCCTTGGCCAGCCTGGCCAGAAACGGTCCCAGGCACCCGCCACCTCCTGCCTCCATCACCAGGGCCGTCATTTCCGTGGTTTTCATTGGGGTGGATCGTGTTCTTGCCTCTCTCCCCACTCTACTTGCCCACCCAGTGGGGGTGCTCCAACAAGGAAAGACCCAGATTGTTCATTTGTGTCCCTCCCCCCAGTACCACCTCAGGCCCTTGGCCTGGCTGTAACTGTCACAGATGACAGAAGCCTGAAGACAACCTGTTTGCTCTTGAAACTGGCAAGCGTAGCAGCTGAAGTTTCTCCTGGCGCACAGGGCGTCTGCCCCACGCTTCCTCCTGACCTCTCATCTCTGCACCTCCCTCCGGAGGCAGAACCTCCATCCTTATCGCTTGTGACCCCAGAGAGAGACCTCCTCTCTTGCCGCATCCCTGTAACAAATCTCGTGGGGGGATTCTAATCTCCCCGCTTGGTCCTGTGCCAGACTTGAGCTAAGGGTGGCAGCTGGGGCAGGGGCTGGGAGGGCACTGGGACTGGCAGTGCGGGCTGAATCACCTGGGATGAGGCAGGCAGTACCCCAAAAGAAAAGAGGCCGGCAGACACAAACGACAGCTCTCCACCCTCGCATGACACAAAGCAGGTGCCCGAGGAATGTTCTCTTCATGGGTGGCCAGGATTAGACGGGGTCGGGCAGGAGCCAGAGGGAGCCAGACCGCTGGGGCTGCTGCAGGATCCCTAATCGCTCACGTTCACTGCATTCTGCAGACAGTCACCAGGTGCCCACTCTGCGCCAGACACTGCTCGGCCGTGGGACAAACTTGGTAAACAAAGTCAGACACAGTCCCTGCCTGATGAACAGGCATGGACCAGATGTCCCCCCATAAAAGGGGGCACTTGAGGTTACAGGGCGACCACACCACCCTGCTCAGTGGCTCCTCACGGCCACCTGTTACAGGGCAGGGTGGTTACGGGCTGGACTGTGTCCCCCCACCCAAGTCATGTGTTGAAGTTCCAACCCCTAGTACCTCAGAATGTGACTATATTTGGAGAGCGGGTCTTTACAGAGACAAGTTAAATGAGATCATTAGGGTGGGCCTTAATCCAACATGACCAGTGTCCTTATAAGAAGAGATTAGGGCACAGACATGCACAGAGGACAACCACATGAGGACACAGGAAGAAGATGGCATCTGTAAACCAAGGAGAGAAGTCTCAGAAGGAACCAGCCCTGCTGACACCTTTATCTTGGACTCTTGGCCTCCAGAACTGGAAAGAAATAAATCTCTACTGTTTATACCACCAATCTGTGGCATATTATGCAAGCCCTCACACACTAATGCAAGGACACAGGCCCAGAGCAGCCACCTGACCCTGAGGGCCACACAGCTGGTGCTGGGCAAGGCTGCCCCCGGCTCCCCACCTCCTCTGCTGGAAGCTGAGCTGAACTTGGGGGATGTGCTGTGTTAGCAGCTCTGGGAAGGTGGCCTGGCACCTCCCACACCCCTGGGGCCAGCTGAACCTGCTGGGCCCACAGACCCCTGTCTCCCGGCCTCGGAGCCCCGAGGGAGGCATCGGGGGCAAGGTGACTGGAGTCAAGAGAAAACCCAGGTGACAAGTGAAAGCAGGGATGTTGTGGCTGAACAAAGGCACACAGAAATAAGTCAGCAATAAATTTTTGGTTTTTTTTATAAATCGTCCAGTTCTGTGTATTTTGTTACAAGCAACAGAAACAGACGAATACAGGCCCCCAGCCCACACCTTATAAGCACCATTTATCTCCCGTTTACAAAGGTGAGAGCCAAGTGCACTGATGCCTCCTGACTTGTCCAAGGCCCCTCGGCTGGGACCCTGCGCTCAAGAGGGTCTGTCCATGGGGCCCAAAGCCCATGCCCTTTCCACACCTGGTCCGCTGCCTGTCACAGGGCAGGGGGACGGTCAGCACCTGTAGATTCTAGAAAGAACACTCCTGACTCACCAGGGTAGGTCCAAGAAAACCCTGGGGGTGGGGCCCACCCAGGACAGGGGCCCCCTCGAGAGGGGTGGAGCCTGCCCCAGCCTCTCCCAGCCCTAGAGCACAGGCCCTGGTCCCTTCTGCTCGGTCACTGTCCCTGCCCAGCATGGGCAGCACGCCTGCTTACAAGGTGGGCTCCCGCGCCCCCTCTGGGGGGTGCTGAGCACCCCAGGAGGTAGAAGAGTGTTTCAACACTCAGACACATCCTGGTGCTCGTGCCCTGTTACAGGCATTTGGGAGGCACCCCGTAAGGGTCATGGCTGGGGGAAAGGACCCAGGACCACCCCGGCTTTGTCAGAGGAGGGAGCTGGAGCTGAGAATGCCCTGAGGACAAACATGTCCTGACCTCCCCTTTGCGCCAGACCCTGTGCTGCAGACACATGGGGGAGGGGAAGGGACACCTAAGACTGTCCCTGGCCTCGGGGGCTTCTTATCTGATGGAGAGACAGAGAAGTGGGCAGGCGGTGACGTCACAGTGTGGTCAGTGGGACAGAGGAGCCACAGAAGGGCAGAGAGGGCTTCCTAGAGGGGGTGATGCTCTGGCCGAGGCCAGGGAGCAAGCAGGAATAAACTAGGGGCAGATAGCAGGAAGGGCATTCCAGACAGAGGGAACAGCACGTGCAAAGCCGGGGCCGGGGAGCTGCGCTTGCTCTGTTTAGCAGGGAAAGGCAGGGACTGGGCTGTGAAGGACAGCCCACCGTGCTCGGGCCTCGTCCCAGGGGCGGTAGGGACCCATGGCAGGATTTTGAGCAGGGACAACAGGATCCAATCAGTGCTTAGGTAGAAAAAGACTTCTGAGCCCAGGATGCTTCCAGAATGTGCAGACCGAAGGCCTCAGGGTGACAAGCAGGTGGGAAGGGCATCTGAGCAGATTTTATAGCCCTTCCCACAGTCATGGGACTTGTGAGTGTCCAGATGAAGGGAGAAAGGGGGAATAAAGCCCCCCACCTCATACCTTGGGTGCTGCCGCATGTAGAAAGGCCGCTCAGAGGGCTGTGGCCCAGCTGGCGAAGACCCAGAAAGGGGCTGCAGGGGATGGGAGGATGGTGAGAGCTCAGGGCGTGCGGGGGGTGAGCAGGCTAGGAGGGCTGTCGGTTCCTCACAAGCCCGCCACGGATACCGACACAGCCCCCATCTGAGCAGCGACAGCCACCCCAGGATCCAGCCTGGGAAAGACCGGGGAAGCCGTCGGGATGGGGAAGGAAGCCTGGGGGCCAGGACTGCTTGCAGACTGGGCTCCGGGCCACAGAGCCCCTCCTGCAAGAACTGCACTGGGAGTCTCTAAGGCCCCGAGGGCCAAGCCCAGGGCTGAAAGCTCCACTCACCATTTCCCTTGGTTGGGTGAGTCCCCACTTTTGTCCACTCTTTGCCCAAGGACTTTTGCACTTGGCAGAACCCACTTTCCTGGCCCTCAAGATAAAGTGCAGACTCCCCCAGTGAGCCCTTCACACGTCAGGCCCTGAGGATGTCCAGCCTTATCTCAACACCCCCCTCAGACCCTGGGCTCGCTGCAGTTACAGAATTGGAGCACAGGTGATGCAGCCCTATTCCCACCTGACCTGGGGAGGAGGTGGCGGGGGCACGACGGTGCCCATTCTGCAAATATTTTTTTTTTTCCTTTTTGTCTTTCTTACTGACTGGTAACGGGATCGCAACCCTCGGTGTAGCGCCCGTACCAGGGACTGGCAACAGGATCGCAAACCTCGGTGTTGCACCCGCACCTCGCTCAGCCAGTGAGCGGGAACCGGTCTCCACATGGGATCCGAACCCTCGGCGGGAGCACAATCGCGCTCCTAAGCAGCGCACTCTCCAGTGCGCCACCAGGCTGGCCCCATTCTGCAGATATTGAAACCAAGTCCTGAGAGGTCATGTGCTCAGACCAGCATCCCACAGCTAGTTCAAGCTCCGACGAGGGCTGTGCTACAAGCCCACAGCTACCAGGCCCCAGACACTTCACCAGCCTGGAGAAACGGGGACAAGGGGGCACAGCTGCATGGTAGAAAGATAGCCCAGAGGAAGGCTGCAGAGCCAGGGGTGGGGATGCAAGTAGAAGGGGTGGCCCGGCAGCAAGAACCGGCCTCAGGGTGAAGGAGGCAGCCCTGCACACACCAGGGGTGAAGATGGAGGTTCAGACAGCCCCTAGCCACTCATCCTGAAATCCCAAGCTGCCCTTCATGTGCCTCCCCCCTCTGTCCTCTGTCCCGCACCTTGGGCCCTCTGGATCCCCCAGCACAGCCTCCCAGAGCCCCTCTACCTTCAGCCCCTCCTTCAACCGCTCCCTTTGCTTTCCGCTCTGATGGAGCTTCTGGCTGCCTGGTCCCCCCCCTCCCTTTGCACCCCTGGGCCTGTCCTCCTGCCCCTTGTTGGGGCTTCCAGGTCATGTTCCCTCCCTGCTCCCTAAAAGTCTCCCAGTGCTGAATCTCCGTCCCCACGCCCCCTGCTTGCTGCAGGAGCCTCCTCACTGGACTCCCTGTCTGTCCTCTGCACAGGCCTCCCGCGCCACGCCCACCTGCCCCTCGGGCTCACCTCCCTGCAGTGCTGGGAGCACCTGGTGCACTCACGCCTCACAGCTCTGTACCTGCTGTCTGGCCGGCCCGCTCGTCCCTTGTCCCTCCGTCCCTCCGATGTTGGCATCACTCCGTCCCACACCCTCTTCAAGTCTTTGGTCAAGTGCTGTATTCACTCTGAGGTCCACTCTGACCACCTACTTAAAAATCGCCCCTGTACCCACCATTCCAATCTTCCTCTCCTGCTCTCTGTTTCTTTCTAGCACCGAGCACTTTATAATACTCTGTGGTAGACAGAATAATAGTCCCCAAGATGTCCACGTCCTGTTCCCCTGAACCTGTGAATTATGTGACTTTACCTGGCCAAAGGGATCTTGCAGGGCTGGCCGGTTCGCTCAGCTGGTTGGAGCATAGCCTTGTAACACCAAGGTCAAGGGTTCAGATCCCCAGACCTGCCAGCCGCCAAAAAAAGTAAATAAATAAATAATAATAAGTTTTTTTTAAAAAGGGATCTTGCCGGTGTGATTAAGTGAAGGCCCTTGAAATGGAAAAATTATCCTGGATTATCCAGTGGATCCTAATGTCATCACAAGGAGGAGGCAGGAGGGTCCGAGCTGGAGGAGGAGGAGACGTGAGGATGGAACCCGCCATCAGAGAGCGATTTGAAGGTGCTGCGCTGCTGGCCTTGCAGACAGAGGAAGGGGCCGTGAGCCAAGCAATGCAGGTGGCCTCTAAAAGCTGGAAGAGATGAGGAATGGACTCCCCCCAGAACCTCCAGAAGGAACCTCCCTGCTGGCACCTGAGCTTTAGCGCTTCTGATGTTCGGACCGTAAGAGAATGAGTGTGTGTTCTTGAAGCCACCGGGTCTGCGGTAGTTTACGGCAGCAGCAGGACACGAGCACAGACACTGCATCGGGCCTCATTTATTCTGTATAGTCTGTCTCCCCCACTAGCATGTCAGCTCTGTGGGGCAGGGGCCCTCCATCTCCCCCCTGCTGCTCCTCAGCACTTAGTGCAGTGCTGGCCCCGGGTTCCACGAGGATGTTAAACCTCGGGGCCTTTGCTCAGCCTGGTGTGGGCCTGGGGTGCCCTCCTGCCCCCCACCCCCACGCCCCTCTGGCTCCAGGCGCTTTCCTCTGCCCTGCCAGCCTGGGCATCGCCGCCTCCCTCGCCCCAGCCCTGAGACCAGTGGGCGACCTTTGCCTCTGAGCCTGTCTCTCCTGCCAACTCATGCTCTGCCTCAGGGAAGAGGCCTCATCTGACCCCCTCTGGCTCCTGGCCCAGGTCCCGGGGCACATCAGGTCCTGGGTGCACTGTCACCCTGGGGAGCCCTCAGACAGTAGTTCCTCTGGGGCCATTCACCCCTTGTGCACCCATAGGCGTGCTCTTTTCGGGAGCACCCTTGCTCAAGGGCCCCTCCTTCAGGAAGCCTTCCCTGACCACCCCTTTTCTCTGAGCTCCCACGGGGCCACTCTGCCCACTCGTGCACCTTCAGAAGGGCCAGCCTGCCCACAGGTGCCTTCCAGCCAGCACCCAGTGCCATGGGGCCTTCTCTCCCTGGCCCTGGGACAGAGCCCCTTTTGGTCCCCTCCTCCTGACCCCCACCCCATTGCCATCTGGGCTTCTGAGCGCTGGCCTTGGCCCTTGGATGTCTCCCTGCCAGCTGATGGTCCAGGCTGCTCTGACCATTGGTCCCAGCCCCATAATGAAGCTTCTGCCCAGGGAACGTCAGGACCAACCTGCATGTGCTCTTGGCCCCTGGAGGGACAAAACTGGGCCTACTCTTGGTGGTTATGTGTCCTTGGACGCACCACTCAACCCTCTGAGCCTCTGTTTCTTTATCTGTGAAGGTGGCAGCCCACAGGGGAGGGGGCATGCAAGACCTCAAGGAGGGTCAGGACCAGGACATCAGTGCCTGCCCGCCCAGGGGCTGAAGGTCTGATGGTTCTGTGTATCCCATACAAACCAGCACGCGGTACACTTCAGTGCCTGGGGTGCCTTCCATGTAGCAGGCACTCAGTGAAGGTGCTACTAGCAAGTGGCTGAATGACACCCACAATCCCAAGTCACATATATCTTTGGCTTAAAAATGCCCTCAGGTGGGCTGGCCCCGTGGCTCACTTGGGAGAGTGTGGTGCTGATAGCGCCGAGGCCGCGGGTTCGGATCCTATATAGGGATGGCCGGTGTGCTCACTGGCTGAGTGTGGTGCGGACCACAACGTGCCGAGGGTTGCGATCCCCTTACCCGTAAAAAAAAAAAAAAAAAAAATGCCCTCAGGTGTAAGACGCGCCACCAAGGAGAGCTCTTCAGGGAAACCTGGGTCACCCCTGCGTCCACCATGCACCTCTGTTGTAAGTGGCTTCCGCCGTTTGCAAGTGTCTGGGGGAAGGAGGCAAGGGCATAGAGGCACGACGTGGAGGCTCTTCCCTGCTGGGGCCCTCAGGACACTGTTCCCTGTGGGCCTGGGCCCAGTGGAACCTCCAGCTTCTCCAGGCCCCTTCCGGCTTGAGCCTAGCAGGGGCGCCACCTTGTGGCAGCCACTGACAGCGCGGCACAGGGGCCCGACAGAGGCTGCAGCCCCTGGCGCAGCTCACTGGGGCCCATCGTCACCCCTGACCCGGCAGGCTCCTTGCCCAGCAGCCTGGCAGCCGCGGGCACCACTTGGGGCCACATGGGCAGGGTCTTCTTTCCTAGCAGCCCTTTCTCCCATCCCCTGGGGACAGACGCTAGCCTGGGTTTGAACTTAGGCTCTGGGTTCTACCTGCTGGGTGACCTTAGCAAGTCTCTCCACTTCTCTGAGCCTCGGTTTCCCTACTTTGCAGGGTGGTGGGTGGGCCTCCTTCCTTCCATCCTGCCCCTCACTCATTCTGCAGCCATGCACAGCGGCGGGCAGCCATCAGACCTGGTCCCCAAAGACCTTCTTTTGAGCGAGAGAGACATGTGTGTGAGCCTCAAGCCCTCGTGCTCCGTGGGGGCGGGGGAGCTGGAGGGCGGGTCTGCCCCGTCCTGGAGAGCTGGGGGAGTCTCAGAGGAGGGGCTTTCAAGCTGAGGAAGGTTTCTGAGGGAGGGCAGGTGGGCAGAGGCCAGAGGGAGCAGGTCGTGGAGAGGTGACCACGTTCTGTATCTTTAAAGAGCTGCAGGCACAGACTCCAACCCGTGAGAGCCGCTAGGCGGGCCAAGCCCGGCAAAGCCATGGGGATCCAGCCCCTCACCCCAGTGTGCCACGACGTGGGACATGGAGTCACAGGAGATTATTCTCCAGCTTTCAGACTTATGTTGTTTTCCCTGTTGGGTCTTGGACTTACTTGGGACCAGTCACCCTCTCTTCTTGCCTGTTTCTTGCTTTTGGGATGGGAAATTTATCTACACCTGTCCCACCACTGTATTTTGGAAGCATGCTCTTGGACTTCCCAGCCTCCAGAACCTTGAGCCAAGTAAACTTCTATTGTTTGTAAATTATCGTCTCATTCTGTTATAGCAGCACAAAATGGCCTAAGACATTACCTAATATACTTTCTGTCCCAGGATCCCAGTCAGGACCCCACGTGACATTTAGTCATCACATCTGCTTGAGCTCCTCCTGGCTTTGAGGTGTAGGAGCCGAGGAAAGACTTCCCATTCACCCCTGAAGTTTCTCTGAAAAATTAAGTAGTAAACAGATTAATATTCAGAAAAGTCATAACAAAGTTTATTGTTTAACGTGCAGGGAGGGGAAATGCATGGGGCAGTCGTGAGAGAGTAATGTCCCAATTTTTCAGTGGGGTACAGGTGTTATATACCCTCTGCATGGGCAAAGGGGAGCTGGGGGCGCAGGAGTGAATGATTCTCAGGGGCACTCCGTGGGAGAACAGACAGTGGCCTGGGACAAAGTCTATTGGAGCCACAGAGCAGACAGTGACTGGTTAAACAATTCTCTTCTCAATACTGAATGGTACTGAAATAGAAGACAATGGTCTGTGACGAATGTCTGTCCAGGTGTGTTGCCAGGCTCCTGTCTTCCTTCCTGTGACAAGAGTGAAGTTAATGAAACTCAGGGCAAGGACCATGGGTGACTGTCTTCTTTGGCGGGTCCAGACATTAGGCAAATGAAGGACCAGCCTCATCCTGTGCTTCAGGGAGAGACAGAGGATCGAGAGATGTGGTGGGGTCAGAGGGACGCGGAGGCTGCTCCGTTGCTCCAGCAGGTCAACGCGCCGTATTCTGGAGTGGCCGCTTTCTGCTCCCCAGCAGTGCTGTGCTGGTCTGGGATTTTGTAGATGCCCCTCGACTGCACTCTGCCTGATGTTTTCTCAGAGTTAGACTGAAGTTACAGGTTTGGGGAGGAAGACTGCAGAGGCAAAGGGCTTCTCATCACAGCCTGCCAAGGCTGCGTGTCCTGCGCGTGGCTCGTCACCACTGCATGGACCTTGATCACCTGGCTCAGGTGTACCTGTCAGGCTTCTGCACTGAAGATTCCCCCTTTCCATTCTGTACTCCTTGGAAGGAAGTCAGGGCAGTGACATTTGTCTATTTAAAATTTATATATATATAAATCACCATGAGAAATTAATTTTATTTTATACTGCCAATATTTTCTTAGATTTACCCCCATATTTATGTATTGTGCTAAAATATACATAACGTAAAACTTACCATCTTACCATTCTGAGCGACATTAGGTACACTCAGATGGCTGCGTGACTGTCACTGCCATCCAGCTCCAGAAGTTTTTCTCATTTTGCAAAACTTGAACTTTGTCCCCATTGAACAATGACTCCCCGCTCCTCCCTCGCTCCAGCCCCCAGCATCCCCCATTCTACTTTTTGTCTCTGTGATTGTGACTACTCTAGGGACCTCGTCTAAGTGGAACCTCACAGGATTCATGCTTTTGTGACTGGCCCATTTCACTCAGCATAATGTCCTCCTGGTTCATCCATGTGCTAGCAGGTGTCAGAATCCCATTCCTTTTTATAGCCGAATAATATTCCATCGTATGGAGACAGCACGTTTTGTTTATCCGCTCACCTGTGGACGGACACTTTGCTGCTTTCTCCTTTTAGCTCTTGTGAATAATGCTGCTGTAATCATTGGTGTACAAGTATCTGTTTGAGCCCCAAAAGTCAATTCTTTGGGGCAAATACTAGGAGTGGAATTGCTGGGTCATGTGGTAACTCTATGTTTAACTCTTTGAGGAATGGCCCGACTGTTGTCCCCAGTGGCGGCACCATTTTACAACCCACCAGCAATGTAGGAGGGTTCCAGTTTCTCTACGTGTTACTTTCCGTTTATTATTATTATTATTATTATTATTATTATTATCTTTTTGCAACAAAAAATTTGCCTTTATTCAGAATCATAAGAGATTTTTTTAAATCTTACCATTATGGAAGTTTAAAAAAAGATAGCACTCAGTGCAATGAAACACTACGTTTAATTAGTATTTAAATACTTAGGCATTTTCTCAGTTACATGTGAGAATTTAGCTTGATCCAAACTCAAATATCCATTTCTCACATCTTTCCATGTCTGCAGCAGATACTGACTTAGAAACCTTTTTTAAAGCCATTTCAAAATCCTCCACAGTTGTAGGCGTGTGCATTTCTTCTCTTGAAAGTATTCTTATTTTTAAGAGGCTGTCCACCCTAATGGGGGTGAAGCGGTGTGATTTTTAAAATTTTTTTAAAGGAGATGTTTTGGACTGAATGCTTGTGTTCACCTCAGTTCATGTGCTGGAGCTCTCACCCCCACTGGGCTGGGGTTTGGAGATGATCACTCTGGGAGGTGACTGGGGTTAGACGGGGCCCTCCCCGTGGGATGAGTGCTCTTGTGAGAAGAGGGACCGAGTTGGCCGGCCCCTTGCCTTTAGACTTCCCAACCTCCAGAACTGTGAAAAAGTAAGTGTCTGTTGTTTAATCTCCCAGTCTGTGGAATTTTGTGACAGCAGCCAAGCCGGTTGAGACAGTAGGTTTCAAATGCAAAAGGTGCAAAAGGATGTCCCCTCGCCCCTGCCCCAGCCAGAGAAGTCCCTCGGGGGAGGGGACACCTAAACCAAAACCCCACAACGAGGCCGTCAGTCACGTGAGAAGAACATTCTAGGCAAAAGGCAGAGCCTGTGCAAAGGCCCTGAGGCAGGAAAGGCCACACTCCCACCTCTCGGCCAGTCACAGACTCGAGGAATGGGCAGGAAGGCAAGCAGGCCCCGGGGCAAAGCGTGTTCTGCTGGTCTGTCCCAAGAGAGGAACTTGTGTCAGATGCAAGCCCCCCAGTCCCCAGGCACCCTGCTTGGCTCAGATGACACATTTTCCCAGCAAGACGTTTAAAATGGAGGGAGCGGTGGGTCAATGTCCATTCTGGCCCAGGCCCCTTAACTGGCCACAGTCTGGTCCTTCGAGTAGCTCTCAGATGACACTGAACTCTGCTTGGAAGGAGGGAGGGGCGAGATGGTTGCTGGGGAGGCAGCCAGGGGCCTGCAATGGATGTCGCTACAGGTGTCACAGACTTCCGGGTGGTTAAGGAGGGCAGAGTCACATTTTTATTTATTTTATTTTATTTATTTATTTTTTGCAGCTGGCCGGTGCGGGGAGCCAAGCGCATGACCCCGGGGTTGTAAGGCTGTGCTCCAACCAACTGAGCTAACCAGCCAGCCAAGAGTTACATTTTTAAAAGATCACTCTGGCTGTCCCAGCCACATGGATCGAAGAGGGCAGAGCAGGGTCAGGGGGACCAGCTAGCACACTCCCTCTTTGTCAGGGTGGGGAGAGATGCTGACAGCCTGGCCCCAGGTGGTACTGCAGCGATGGAGACCCCCGTGTGCTGCATGGGTGGAGTCAACAGACCTGCTGCTGGACAGCAGGTGCGGCGGGAGGTGGTTGGCAGGGCCTACTGGACCAGGAAGGGGCCAGGCCCAGAGGCCATTCACAGCTCTTCTGGGGGCCACAAAGATCCATGGCCAGGAACCTGGACTGCCCCTCGACTCCCCTGCCTCCATCCAGCCAGTGAAAGGAAGCACTATTCATAACTCACCAGGACAACAGGCATACGCCAGGACTTTCCCGGGTGATCAGGACCTACCTATGGCCACCTCCGCTGGCCTCTGTCACTTACACCTTCACAGTGGGTCCTGGATCAACGTCACTCTCTCTTTATACACACCTCTTGGAAGGAAAGGTGTCAATGCCCTGAGTAAGCTGTGTCTGTACCTGCCACCAGCCTGGCCTGACCTCCGGCCACCGGGGGCCCTGCTGGTAATCCCCCACTGGCTGACCTCCCAGGCTCCTCCCTGGCCCTGCGGTGGGTCCTTTTCACTTCCTGAGGGCCACACATGGGAAGCCCACTGGATTTACACGGTAAAGTGCACGTGGGGGGTACCCTCCCAAAAGGAGGGGCAGCAAAGACGTGGGCGAGTCTGCCACAGGCACGCGCGGGGCCCTGTGTCTTGGGGAGGGGCGGGAGTGGGGCAGGCAGCCTGGGGCGTCGAGAATGTCTGAGGACCAGGGATGTGGTGGGCAGGGGCCTCAGCCCACCAGGAGCTCAGACCGGCCCCTCCGGCCAGGGCGGGCCTCCTCAGCCCCCAGCTCCGGCCACATCCTCAGAGATGAATGACCCCTTGGGGTCAGCACCACCCTCCTTCATGCCCGCTGCTTAGTCCTTTGTGGGTCCGTCTCCTCCTCCTCTCCCCACCGCCCTCCCTCCCAGCCCAGCTTGGACAAGGAGGAGTGGGGTGCAAGTGTGGCCTGGAACCCTGTCAGCCCCCTTGGGCTGCAGCCTCAGAAATGCTGCTCCGGGGACAAGGGAGGCCCCGTGTGCCTGACGCGGCCTCCAGGGGCACGACCCTTGGCAGAGAGGCCCGGGCTGCGGGTGTGACCCACGTGGGGGGCGGGGGTGGGAGGCCTGGGAAGGGCCACAGGGACACGTGGCGGAGGAGGGAGCTGAGCAGGCCCGTCCAGAGCCAGCCTGAGACCCCTGGTCCCCCAGCTAGCACCCCCCAGTTCTGCTGCCCCAGGCGCCCCACCACATCCTCGGCCCCGTGTCCCTCAGCCCGGCCAGGCCCGACGCTGGGCTCCACACTGACCACCACACTGACCACGTGAGAGGACAAGAACCTCGGGCCAGCCCTGCATCTGCCCGGCCCGGGGACCCTGGGCGGAGCTGGCCCTGGGCTCACTGGGGCCACCTGTGGCTGCTCACAGCCTCAGCCCCATAATTCTGGGCCTGATTTATCTGTCACTTGTCCTCTGTGCCAGCTGCCTTGGCTGTACTTGCCATGCGCCAAGTGCTGTGCTGAGCCACTTCTAAACCCCACAGGGGACAATACTTGCTCTCATCGACAGCCTCTCCCTGTTTCACGCGAGGAGAATCACAGGAGGACACGTCTGTTCTGAGGACGAGGGCATCGGCTTGCTGGAGGCAGGAGGCCACCTGGGGAGAGAGTGAGAAGCCGTGAGATGATGACGATGATGATGGTGACAGCGACGGCTCACATCCCAGTGCGCTGGGGACACGGGATGCCTTCTGTGGGGGGTGACTGGAGTCTGTTCCTCCACCTCCCGTAAGACCCCAGCCTCAGCGTGCTTCGGGACATGAGTCCGTGTGGGTGGAGCGTGAGGCGTGGGGCCAGAGGCCAGGGCCCTGCGAGGAGGGGCCCGTCTCCTTGGACAGCTGCGATCCTCCCCGTCACACAGAGGGCAAGACCAGGGCTCCCAGGGCTGACATAATGTTCCCAGGCCAAGCCACAGCATGACCCCGGCCCTCGGGGGGCTGCCCCACTCCCCTAAGGCCCCCAAGGCCAAAAGCCCCCAGGGCCCTCAAAGTCTCCTAGATGCCCTCCCAAGCCGTCTAAGATCCCAAAGATCTTCCAAGGTCCCCCAGGCCTCCAGAGGCTCCCCAAGACTTCCCAGGCCCCATAAGGCCCCAGAGATCCTCCAAAGACCCCTCAAGGCCCTCCCAGGACTCTCAAGGATCCCCAAGGTCCCCCAGGACTCCCAAGCCGCCCATGGCTCTCTAAGCCCCCAAGGACCGCCCAGACTCTTTTTTTTTTTTTTCAGCAGCTGGCTGGGAGGGGGTTTGAACCCTTGACCTTGGTGTTATCAGCATTGAGCTCTAACCAAGCAAACTGACTGGCCAGCCCCATCCTCAGCCCCCAGGAGACTCCTTCCACAGCTGCCTCTTCTCCTGGGATGTCAGGCGGGGGGCCCCAGGGCGAGCCCAGCTGGTCAGCTCCTCACTTTCTCCTGTAGCTATTGCTCCTGTGCTGACCTATGGAGCGGCACCCTGGGTCATGTGACCACCTGGCCTAGGTCACATGGTATCAACATGACTGCCTACAGCTCTGCTGTTAGTGAGGCTGGGACCTAGTTCTCCTGCAGCTCCCCAGAGGCCTGCCGCCCTGGGTGCCCCAGGCACGGGCCCCCGCTCTAGAAGGAGAACAGAGAAGTCCTGCAACACAGAGGGCTGAGGGCGGGTCTGATGCTTTAACAGGCCCCCTGGGCCCTCCAGGAGCCCCCCCCAAGCCAGCCCTTGTCTATCGGTGGGGGAACCAGCAGCCCTAACCCCATACCTCACTCCCACAGCCCCTCCTTTGGGCTTGGGTCTCTCTTACCACTGCCAGTGCCAGGTGTATCCTGCGTCCCCTCCACCCCTTCCCCTGGACTGGAGGCCTAGGGCCAGGCCCCCAACCCGCCTCCATCTGGCTCTGCCCCCACACACGAAGACTGACCCTATCAACCAACACTCCCTGAAACACGCCACAAACCACAAACTCAGCCTCCCCTTTGCCCACAGGATGCCCACAGGAGGCAAAACTGTCACCAAGAGAAGGAGCAGAGGCCCGAACCGGCTCTGTCTCTGGGAAAAGAGCTTGCCCCGAGCCTCCAAAGAAGCTTGGCGGGAAGACAACAGACAGGCGCCCTCTGAGACCCGAGCCCGGGGCTGCTGTTTTGAGCTGAGGCTCCACCAGGCGGAGTGACGAGCCAGACGGGAAGGCAGGAAGGAGGGTTTGGCCACTGGCTGTGATGCCTCGGCGAGTCCCTTCCCCTCCCTGGGCCCCAATGCCCTCACTGCACACCTGGGTGTGGCATGTAGAGTCCCTAGGGATCAGAGCACAGACAGGAGAGGGGCCCCCAGCTTTAAATCCTGTCTGTGCTGCACACTGGCTGTAGGAATCTGGACGACTCACCCAGCCTCTCTGCACCTGAGTGTCCTCGTCTGTTAAGTGGGGATCAAATAGAATACACCACCAAGGTGCGTTAAGAAGAGTCAGTGAGTTCATATTTATAAAGCATTTAAAACAATGCCTGACACGTCATGAGTACAACAAAACCGACTGCTAAGGAAACAAACAAAGGCGCACACCTGGCCTGTTTGCCTCTTTGGACCTCTAAATCTCATCCAGCCATTTACTATTCGTTTAACAAACATTTACCCACCAGGTGTTCTTGCCAGGTCCTGGCTGGTCCCTGGGTCAACAGAGGTGAACCAAAGGAAAACACGACACAAGTAACCACATCCCACGGCAGCCTGGGTTCAAAGGGACGTGATTGGCAGGATGAAGCACTTCTGTGTGGGAGTTCAGGGAAGCCTTCCTGGAGGAGGGGGCATTCAAGCTGGCCGTGGAAGCAGCGGCGGTCAGCGACGGACACAAGGCGCAAAGGCTGATTGATCTGCAAGAGTCTGAACATGGGTGGGTGCTGAGTCAGCTGGGACCGAGGATCTGAAATGACTTTGTTGCAGAGGAGAGTGGACTCTCTCATCTGACCTGCGCATTGCACCTTTCCAGCATCACCCCCAACGGTTGTCCATGGCACCAGCCAAGCTGGGGGCCGGGAAGGGACAGGCATGGGCTGATGGCCTCTCAACACTGCTCCTCTCACATAGTGAGAGGACTATGTGACTCAGTGACTGCTGAGGTTGGGGGTCCTGACCAACACAACCCATGGGGAAAGACCCTTGGGGGTCTGGCCTGCCCCCCACACCCCCAGCAACACTTCTGTGATGTCATACCTCTTCAGGCCTCCAGCACCTGACAAGGTCCAAGGCCATCAGAAGCCACTGCTGAGGATGACTTGGGAGCCAGGGGCCTGCTTCAGCAGAGATTGTGCCCAGCAGCCAGTGATCTGCACTGACTCCCAGGAAGACAGCCAACCCCTGTGCCAGCCTACCCAGGCACGCACCTCTCCCCTCAGCGAGCGCTCGTGCAGCTCTCTAGACCCTGCCTGGCTGTCACCCCGTATGGGAACCTCACTGGCCCCTGGGCTGGGGTATGTACTCCCGTGGGGTCTCTGACCTTGGGGCTTCCCTCTTTTACATGGATGGAGTGAGAAGTTATATGTGACAGAAAAACCAACTGAGACCAGCTCAAGCAGAAAAGGAAATGTGTTCACTCATGTAAGTGCTAAGTCCTCCAGGCCCAGTTGGATCCAGGGCTCAAATGCTCTGCCTCTCTGTGTTGGCTCCATTGCCTGGCAGTCCCAAGCCAACATTCTCCCCTGCAGCAACCCTGGCAGGTCCAGAGATTTCCTCCACCCAACAGTTCTAACAGTTTTCAGAACTGAGGGTGGCTGTGGTTGGCATGTCCACCCAAAGCATGAAGGACTGGGGTTAGCTCTACCTGGGCCATGTGGCCTGAGAGGAGAAGGGGCGCAGTTATCAGTCAAAGGGGAGAGGACGCTGGCCATGCAGCAGCACAGCTGACTGCCACATTGTGGCCAGCCCCCCACCAGACTGCCTGCTGCTCAGGCAGGGACAGTGTCTGAGGCATCTGTGCTTCCGCGTTGCCTTGCATAGAGCCAGCACAGACGGAGCACTGTGGCACACAGGCTTTGGTTGGGTTCCTTGGGGGCTTGGCATATGCTGTTCCCTCTGCCTGGAACAGCCCTGCACTCCTCCGCACCCCCGTTGCCCTCATACCAACCTCATCCAGTAGATCTGGAATTGTAAGGACATGCACGTTAGACTCCGTCATTCTGTCCTCCCTGCCTCCTTCCCTCTCTCACACTTTCTGTCCTTATCTTCCTGTGCTGCACCCAGGAAAGTCCTTCAGATCCAGGCTCCAGTTCACTGATTCTCTCTTCAGCTATTTAATTCATGGAGTTTACAATCTTAACATTTATATTTTCATTTGTAAACATCTATTTGGTTCTTTTTAATATCTATCTGGTATTTAAAGAAATAGACCCTTTTCCCTTTTTTATCATCTTCCTTATTCCATCGTTTATTACTTCATCTATTTCTGCAATTTTTAGGTGTCTAAATCTATTTATTTCTATTGACTCATCTCATGGTGACTTGTTTCCTTGTGTTTAATTTTTTTTTTTTTAAATTGTGAGTTCAGGGGCTGGCCCGGTGGCGCACTGCTGCAGTGCGCCGCTTGGGAGTGTGGCGGTGCTCTCGCCGAGAGTTCAGATCCCACATACAGACCGGCCACTCACCGGCTGAGCGAGGTGTGGGCGCAGCACCGAGGGTTGCGATCCCGTTGCCGGTCCCGGTCCGGTATGGGTGCGACACTGAGGGTTGCAATCCATTGCCGGTCACGAAAAAAGACAAAAAAAAAAATGCCGTTGCCGGTCCCGGTCCGGTATGGGTGCGACACTGAGGGTTGCAATCCATTGCCGGTCACAAAAAAAGACAAAAAAAAAAAAAGATTGTGAGTTCATACTGGTTGGGCTTCATCAGCAGGAATCCTGAAGTCCTAAATTGGGATGCTTTCCTCCAGAAAGACTTCAGTTTGCTTCTGCCAGTCATAAAGGGGTGCTCCCAATCTGGGACCATTTTAACGTAATTTCTTGAGTTGGGATTTCCCTGTCTGTGAGGATGCTGTAAATTCAACTTCAGCTATGCCTGAGAGCAGGCCTTTGGTTGCAAATTCTCAAGGGAAATCACTATTGTTATTAAATATTTCCAGGCTGGCCCGTGGCTCACTCAGGAGAGTGCGGTGCTGATAATACCAAGGCCACGGGTTCGG
>NW_007731720.1:150230-151270 GCF_000696425.1 Galeopterus variegatus
CCTGGCCCTGCTTGGACCTGTGTCCCTGGGGCCTCTGTCTCCCCAGGAGATGTCACTTCCCCGAAGGCAGCCCCAGCCTCATTCATCCCACAAGTATTCACTAATCCCTCCCCTGTACGGGGGCCTCTGTCAGTGCCCACGATGAAGGAGCTGGTCTCGCTTTCAGGGGCCATCGTCAGGTAGACAGTAATATAGGGCAGTGACAGCTGTGACGGACGAATGTGGGGCAGTGGGAACACAGGACGCGGAGCACCCTAGGCTGGCCAAAATGCAGGGAAGGCGTCAGCTGTGGCTAGGACACCAAGGTGCGCTCTGCCAAAGACACAAACGGAGAAGGCGGCGGTGGGGGATGGGGGGTGAGGCTGGCCTGGGGGGCAGGGCAGACCCTGGAAGGCCCTGAGACGAGGAGCCACCCAGGACCCCTAAGGAGAGGAGTGACCTTCTCAGGAGTGTGTTTGGGATATGTTATGGGGTCTCTGCAACTGGACCCCACATTCCTGAAAGCTTTATGGCTCAGTGTCCTTCTGACGGTGCTGTTGCCAACGCTGAGGGTGAGGAGGTGGACCTTCCAGGCCCGGGTTAGCGGGAGTCTCCCGCTTTGGAAGGTGCGGTAGAGTTCGTGCAAGCGTCTGGTAAGTGGAGTGTCAGCTATCTACCGCTGAGTGACAAACCTCCCAAACCTTCCTGCCTTAAAGCAACACTTCACTGTGATTTCTTTTTTTTAAAAAAAAAGATGACCGGCAAGGGGATTTTAGCCCTTGACTTGGTGTTGTCAGCGCCATGCTCTCCCACGTGATCTAACCAGCCATCCCTATATAGGATCCGAACCCGTGGCCTTGGTGTTATCAGCACCACACTCTCCCGAGTGAGCCACAGGCCGGCCCTTTCACTGTGATTTCTTGAGGCTCTGCAGGTTGCTGCGCTCAGCTGGGCAGTTCTTCTGGGGAGGGGGGGGGTCTCTCATGTAATCGCACTCAGGTGGTGGCTGGGTGTGGAATGTCCAAGACAGCTTTTCACTCACCTGTCTGAATCCTGATGTC
>NW_007731721.1:0-4981 GCF_000696425.1 Galeopterus variegatus
GTATTGCCAGAAGATAAAGAAATTCTGAGTCTTGGAGAAAGAGAAAAATTTCTTTGGGGAAAAGAGAGAGAGAGAGAGAGAGAGAGAGAGAGAGAGAGAGAGTGTGTGTGTGTACCAACTGTAACAATTCCACACTGCTGTTATGTTGAATGTGATCATCTGCTGCTGTTAGGGCCCTCCTAGTGCATAGTGTGGTATAGTTAAACTCTCTTTAGGGATACAGTATTTTTTGGTAAAACTCAGGAAACATAAATTGTATATTATTATTATGTTTAGAAAATGTCTTGCCATCCATAGCTTTGCATGAAGGTCAAGAGCATGAAATTGGGAATCTGAATTCCAGTCCTAGCTTCGTTGCTTCTTAGCTGTGTGACCTTGAACAAGTTACTTAACCTTTCTGTTCCTCAGTTTCCTCATATATAAAATGGTGAGGTAATGACAACTACTTTATTAAAATTTTTGTGGGGATTAAAATCAATTATTCCTTGTGAACNGGACTCCAGGAGGTGTGTCTCCAAAAGAGGGGGAGGTGATTGAATTGTTTGACTGCCTAGTTTTTGACTGCATTGATATTTTTCCTTTACCATTCTTTCAGAAAATTTGAGAATGTTTACTGATAGTCACAGAAAACTAAGCTCGTGAAAAAGCAAAGAAATTAACTACAGAAAAAGCAGAAGCTCTCCAAGAAAGGAATTGCAATTCCATGTACTCTGTGGCTCAGCTGTGAAAACTAAGGTCATTTAAATGTACATTTTGCATCTTGACTTGAATTGTAACAAATTATATTGGAAGAAGGAGGAGGTAAAATGTGTATGTGAGGTGTGGGTAGTGTGAGAAAATTAAATCTTCATTTTCAGTAACAGAAAATCAATTGAAAATGTCAAATTTTGGGCCGGCCCGGTGGCGCATTGGATAGTGCGCCGCTTGGGAAGTGCGGTGGCGCTCCGCCCGAGGGTTCGGATCCCACATACAGACCGGTTCCCGCTCACTGGCTGAGCGAGGCGCGGGAGCGACGCCGAGGGTTGCAATCCCGTTGCCAGTCCCCGGTCCGGTCCGGGGGCAACACTGAGGGTTGTGATCTGTTGCCGGACACAGAAAAAGTCAAAAGACAAAAAAAAAAAAAGAAAATGTCAAATTTAAACATCAAGAAATAATAACATAATCACTGTTATTTAGAAACATGGAGATTACAGAAGTAGTGTGACTATATTTGTTTTGTTTTAATGAAATAAAATTTCAATTAATCAATAAATATAAATCTGTATCGNTGTTATTTAGAAACATGGAGATTACAGAAGTAGTGTGACTATATTTGTTTTGTTTTAATGATATAAAATTTCAATTAATCAATAAATATAAATCTGTATCGAAAAATTAAGTGCAAGATAGGCAGGGTGTATGGCAGAAGAAAGAGTGGGAGGACTAGGTTGAATGACATGAGCACATTTGCCCTTTTAGATATATGTTGGATGAATTTGAAGGTGGAATTTGAGATGAATTTGAGAGCTTGCCCATTGGCCATGCAAGGTAACCAAAGGCACCATTGTAAATTCTGAGCTCCACAGCAAAACCCATCAAATTAACCTTTGTTAATTGCACATTCATCCTTTACATCAAAGAGTGGCAAGGGCCTTGCGTGTAGAAGAAGCTCTTCTCTGATACTTGAGCCCCAGGGATGTGAAGAAAGGCAGCTGCCTGGGGCAGGAGCGTTTTCTTTCTCAGGAGAAATTATGCCCCCATGGGCAGGATCTTTCTTGTGAAGCCCCAAAATAGCTCTCACATGTTTGAGAGAGGATCTAAATAGGCTAAATTTATTGCAGTTTTAAACAGAACCTCAAGTTGCTTTAATTCTTACTGTTTTATTACTATAGTATACTTGAGAAAATTGTTTTTCTTATAAATATGAATGAGTTTTTAGGCAATAGTGAAATTAACCATTTGTTTGTCATATTTCAGGGAAATGGATTCCAGAATGGTGTTTTCCATTTTATTCTAGTTCTTTGATTCTTTTTCTTCTGCTGGACAGATATTTTAAATTTGTATGAATCTCGAACTGTCAGTCTTTTCATTTTGATTTCTTCTCTGCTTTAAAGATGAGAAAGATACCATCCCTCAGAGTACTCATAAATATTCTATTCTGTTTTCTGTTGTTTTTCTATGACTCTCATATTTTACTCCTCCATCCATCTAGAGTTTATTTTGGAATATGGTACATTTTTGTGTTTTTTATCCCAAATGTCTCTCCATCTTTTTTCAAAACAGCTTTTTCAAAATAATTTTGTAAATAACCCTTCTCTTTCTCTTATTTGGAAGTGCTAAATGTATTACATTTTATGACTTTTATATGTAAGTGGGCTTATTTCTAGGCTCTGTGCTATTCTTTTGGTCTGTACTTCTTTTTCTTTTCCTTTCTTTGCTTTTTAAAAACTACTGAAAATGTTGTTTGACTGAAGTCTGCAATCTGCCAGGCACTGTGCTGGAGAAAGCCATGTCTTAGCCCCACACGACATCAAAGAGAGTGGGGGAAGCTGGTGCCTATTTACAGTCTTTTGGGTGACTTTCAGAGGGCCTTAGAAACTAAGATAAGAGAATTAGCAGTTCTGGGAGAGGCAGAGCACTATGCAGAGGTGACCTTGATCTTAATGATGAGCAGGAGTTTTTACTCTAAAGAGATGGCAGGGCATTTGAGAGAGAGAGTACAGCAAGTACAATAACAATGAGCTAAGCTTGTGAAAAAGCAAAGCAATGATTAACTACAGGAAAAAACAAAAGCTCTTGAAGAAAGGAGTTGCAATTCCATATACTCTGTGGCTCAGGGGAACTAGAAAAGTTCTTAGATTTTGGGATCGGGGAATTGGAAAACTTTTCTCTTGAGCATTGAGTTTCTAGAGGGAGTCGTGGAAGGAGGAAGCCAGATTGTGAAGTGCCTCATGTTCCAGCTCTGTTTTGGAGTATGGATTTTATCATTGTCAGTGGATTCCAGTGAAGGATTTGAGGCAAGATGGTATTATTTTTGTAATTCTTTTAAAAAAAAATAATAACTGTGGCAAAAATGTGGAGGATAGATTGGAGGAGATAGAAGCTGGTAGCAGGATGGCTAAATATAAGTCTCTTTTCTAGTTACCCAGCATTTATTGAGTGCCACCTATATGCTCAACATTGCTGGAGAGAGAGAGAGAGAGAGAGAGAGAGGAGGAGGGCTTCTAATAATACAGTGAGCATTTTATTACTATTGTGCTGTTTCATGGAAATTGTTTCTCTGTTGGAAACTAAGCACTAAGTAAGTAGGGATGGAGTGGAAGGGCTAGATTCCAGAAAAACATCCTGAGAGTCAGCAAAATGAAGCACCTAATTGGATATGGATGAAGTGAGTGCACTGAGAAGTTTCTAGCTTGGGAGATGGAGTGGAAGTGATTTCATTAACTGGGAGAGAGAGTGCTGCTGAGGTTCATGTTGTGTGGGGAAGATAGCAGTTCTGTGTCCAGGCTTCCCTGTAGTTATGGTTTTCTTGAGGTAACCACAAGACATGAATCTGTCCAGTTTTAGTCATTATTTGATTGTGTGTTAGTGAGGAGGTAACCTCTGGTGACACCAGCGCCTTCTCCTTTCCCTTGCTGGGTTATACCATCTACATCATACCGTGGCATGTTGATTATCTGCTTGCCCGATTATCTCGTAATAAGGAGGAGAGAGCACAGGGATCTCTGCTCATTGAAGCCTCTGCTGAGGTCTCCGTACACATTTCAGGGCATGCCTCCTCCTCTCAGACCAGGGAGGTAATTTATGGGCAGTTTCTACTGCTGTTATCTCCAATTTCTCCTTTGGCCTCCTGCTTATAAATCCAGCTGTCAGGTTTCTTTGGAATTCATTTTGCTTCCCTCAGAACGTCTCCTCTTTCCTTTATTGCCACAAAATCTAACCTGTTGTGTCTCAACAATGTCAGCTGTGGGCACTGATGGCGTGAGGCATCTGTGGACCCTCTTCATGTCATGTCCAGTGCACAAATGCATATTGAAGTCTGGAGGGCAGGAATGATGTCTGGGCTGACCCTGGAGATTTGGAAATCTTCCAAGTCCAGTGGGTATTTCAGATTGGGTCTGTGTGCATATGTGAGCTGTATGCGTATGTGAGTCATGGTGTTATAATTTAGTGTAATGAATCTACTCATCGGTCAATACCCAGCTCAAGTTCCCCACCTCCCACCCCAAAAAGGACACTTCTGATTATCGTAGCTGTGGCAACAGAGGCTTTTTTGTCTGAATCATTCCTCTGACGATAGATACCCTGTGTCTCCCAGGCTGGTTTTCAAATAGAGTGAAAGTGCCTTAAAGAAGGTCAAGAATCCTGTGTTAAACTTTCTCTTTCACAGACGTGGGCGGAGAGGGTAGCTGTCCAATAAATACTTGTTGGTTAAAATAATAAATAGGTGCATGCTTAGGAGTGTTTCTGAATCACTAACCACAATAATTATTCCCTTTTATTGACTACCTTTTATGGTTTTGTCACTGTGTGCATGTTTTATTGATCTCATTTAAACTTAACCACTCTCCGAAGCAGCTGTTACCATCCCTGTTTTATAAATGAGGTGAGGGGTCTTGGAGAGGTTAAGCAAACTTCTTGAGGTCATACAACTAGCACGTGCTGGAGCCCAGATTCAGACACAGCTTTGTGTGTCTTCAAGGCCTGTGGACGTCTCCTCACACCAAGTGGCCTCTTCAGGCACAGCCCGCCCACGCTTCCATGTCTGTGCAGTGGAACCTTCTACTCCAGGCTGGTATTGCCAGAAGATAAAGAAATTCTGAGTCTTGGAGAAAGAGAAAAATTTCTTTGGGGAAGAGAGAGAGAGAGAGAGAGAGAGAGAGAGAGAGAGAGAGAGTGTGTGTGTGTGTGTGTGTGTGTATCTTGGGGAAGAGAGAGAGAGAGAGAGAGAGTGTGTGTGTGTGTGTGTGTGTGTGTATGTGTACCAACTGTAACAATTCCA
>NW_007731721.1:5542-38846 GCF_000696425.1 Galeopterus variegatus
GAGCGCCGCTGCGCTCCCAAGCGGCGCACTGTAGCAGTGCGCCACTGGGCCGGCCCCAGACAGATAATTCTAAATAAATATTTGGAACTCTGGTGGCAGGGTTAGAGCCATTGTTTCTGTCTTACAAAGTCTGATCTGGGGTTTTCTTGTGTAAGTATTAATTGTGGCCTGGAGAAAATTGATGGAATTTATTAATTAGTTGATTTTAATGACATTTTCCAGGGCTATGTAGAAAGCCATGGGCAGACACTGTGAGAACTGTGACAGATGTGTATGACACAGTCCTTGTATTCATTTGATTTTGTTAATTCTCTCAAGAAATACTCATCAGTTAGCTCCTATGTGTCAGGCACAAAGTTGGATGTTGGGGTTATAACAGGAGGCAGATAAACTGGGGAAAAATTGAGGGATAATTATAGATTGTGATAAATGCTTTGAAGTAATAAACAGGTGCTAGTATATAGAGTAACTGGAAATGAGGTGTACTCTTGGGGAGGTGCACGGAGGAAGTAGAGAAGCTGGGGATGATCCAGGAACTCAGAGATGTGGCAGGAAAACTCCCAACAGGAAGAGCAGTGCCCAGAAGGCACTGGGTTTGGAACGGGCTTGGCTTTCTTTAGGAAGTCATAGGAGATACTGGCAAATGGTTTGAGGGGGCTGGAAGGGTAGGTAGGAAGCAGATCATGCAGAAATGTAGGTAATGATAAAGAATCTGAAATTTGTTCCAATGGGAATAAAATCAATATACTGTGTTCAATAGTGTCCTCCCAAAATTCAAGTTCGCCCAGAACATCAGAAGGTTACCTTATGTGGATAAGTAGGGATTTTGCAGATGTTATTAGTTAAGATGAAGTCATACTAGATTAGGATGGGCTCTAAATCCAGGTTGATTGGTATCTTATGAGGAGAGGAGAAACAAAGAGACACAGACAGAGGCCGAGATGGGAGTGACAGTCTATTGGCCATGGGACACAAGGACTGTCAGCAGTCTCCCGAGCTAGGAAGAGGCAAGGATGATTCTTCCCTAGAGTTTTCAGAACATGGCCAGCTGCCACCTTGATTTGGGACAGCTGACTTCCAGATGTGAGAATACGTTTCTGTTGTTTTAACCCACCCAGTTTGTGGTACTTTGTTATGGCAGCTCTAGGAGACTAATATTAAAGGGATTGGAAGCCCCTGGAGATTTAAAATAGGAAAATGTCATGAGCTGGTGTGTGGTTTTTTTTTTTTTTNGTTGTTTCCTGAGACTGTCCGTGGGTGGAGGCAGGTGGGAAAGGTCACGAGTCAGGGTGGGAGTTCCTGTGCCCTGTGAGTTTTCTATGTTTCGTTACTTCTCTCCTTCCTGCTTGTTCTTCCCGCCTCATATTCTAGAGGACATCCATTCATTTAGTGAATGAAAATGAAAAGAAGTCAACGTCATTTTAAGTCATTTTCCTTTTAGAATTTTAGGATACCCCATGAAATGGTTGGCAACACTCTGGGGTGTTTCAGACTTAGGGACGTAGAGTAGAAAAATAAATACGAAGCAGAGATGCCATTTGCTGTGTGCAGGGTGTCGTGAACATGATGGAGGTCAGGGATGCAGCTGAGTTTTAAGAGAGGATCCCCGCTTCTTCTAGAGGCAGTGCCAGCCTGGCTACCCGAAAGCTTAGGAATTGGCAAAGTTAATTTAATCTTTTATCGGAATCTGGAAGGTTTCCCACCTAAGTGCATTAAAACGATGTGCTCTCTTCACCAGCCCGTAAACTAAATGCATTCAAGCAAGCTGCAGTAAGGATTCCCCTCCACTTCTGTTCTAGAGAGCTTTCTGGACAAGTTTTAGTTTCTTGCATGGGGAAACCAGTGGATAGGAACCGATGTCAAACTTGCCCCGTTCACACAAATGCTACTACTCTGTGGCCTGATTACAACCCTCAGGGCATTGAGTTCCAAATCCACATTCCCCAGATGCAGTTGTGACTCTGGGAAGTGAAATTCTTGAATTATTTGCTTAAATCAACCAATGTTGGGATTTCCAGCAGAGGCTATTCTTGCTTCTGCAGGTCTTTGATACTTTATGTAAGGAACGTAGCTCTCGACAACTGTAGGAGGGAACTAGCCACCTTGCTTAATACTGAGAAATCCCCACAATGCCTGATACGGGAACCATGACCTGTGTTTCTAGGGATTATCCTGCCTGCATAGTCCACTCTAGCAGTGTGCTCTGGGCTCAGACAAGCCCATCCCAAACTGGCACACATGAGCATGCACACTCACACCTACACACCTATACACCCTGCAAGAAAGCCCAAGCTAGTCTATAGGAGCCCAGTTTAGGCAGCATGCCAAATTCCGCTCTGATTTGTTCAGTGGATAGTTATGCGAAATACTTTCCTGCAAACATTTGTTTCTCAGCCCTGAGGATAATCAATAGAGGCAGATGTCTTTGCAATCACAGCACCTTTTTCTGTATGGAGCTCTTCGTTGGTTTTGGTCTGTGAGCACAAAGAGCATCTTCTAAAGCGGCAACAGGAGAGTGCCATGCTTTATAATCAGGTGAGATTTACAGCGTTGTGAGAGCTGGGGATAAGTCAGGCTGCTGGTGGAATGGGCAAAATGGACTAAATTCAGGTATTAATGGGAGTGCCATGTGCGCACTGCAGAGGGAGACAGGCTCATCAGTATTACAGATGGTATGTTCTCTTAGTTAATTTAGAAGAAATTCTGATCAGCCAACAGAGCTTTGAGGATGGATGAAGGAAAAAGAAGACTGTGGCATATGGAGAGAACATATTTGTTCTTGAAAATCAGTAGAAAATGTTTAATGTCATCATAACCTCATTTGCATAAAAATAGTCATATGCGGCAAACCAGATGAAAGCAAAGGAAGACGTGATGGAACAAATGCTGTTCAAGTTTCGTCTCATTATGAATAACATAAATAATTCAATTGAATAAATAAATACAAAATCGCTTCAAATAGATATATTGCAGATTTTTATTCCTTGAAAATTCCTTTAGTATTTCATGTGGTGATTAAAATAATGCGATTATACCTCCATGGGCAGTACTTGGCTGTACACTTGACCCTTGATGATAATATTGAGCTCTCGGAAGCTTTCAAGTGCTTTATGGACACAAAACGAATTTTTTAGTTGCACAGTCCTATTCATAACATGACCTTGAAGAAGTTAAATAAGCCTTGGCTTGCGCCCGTACCGGGGAAGGGACTGGCAACGGGATCGCAACCCTCGGTGTTGCGCCCGCACCGCGCTCAGCCAGTGAGCGGGAACCGGTCTTCACATGGGATCCGAACCCTCAGCGGGAGCGCCGCCGCACTCCCAAGCGGCGCACTCTCCAGTGCGCCACCGGGCTGGCCCTGGTGTGTGTTTTTAGAAGGTCATTGTTGGCGCTGTTTGGGAAGTCCAGGTAGGAGATAATAGTGATTCCAACTAGGGTGAGCACAATGAGACAGAGAAAAGTAGAGAGATTTATGTTGGAGGCGATCAAGAAAGACCCACACGGTTTTAGTTTGAAGCATATGGGTGGATGGTGGTAGTGCCATTTCCTGAGATGGAGAAGACCAAAGAAGAGATTTGGGAGGATACTTAAGAGCTCTACTTTGGACATGTTAATCTTGATTGGATTTTTAGTCATACAGTTGGAGATAGCTAACAGGTGATTGAACTGTTTATGAATCTGTAGCTCAGGCGAGAGGTAGGGGGTTGGCAGTATACCTTTGGAGGTGTCAGCATAGAGATAACCCTCAAAGCCGAGATCACTAAGGAGAGAGAGCTGGCAATGGGATTGAGTGCTATGTCATGCCAAATTTAGAGCATGGACAGAGGAGAAAAATTCAGCAATGGGTATGGAGAAGGAAGAGCTAATAGGAAGGAAGAAATCTGGGAGAATGTGGTGACACAGAAGCTGAGAGAGGAGTGTGTTTCCAGAAGGAAGCAGAGGTTACTAGTGATGAGGGGTATTGAGATGCCAGAAGTGGTTGGTGGATTTGGCAACATGAAGTTCATTGATGATCTCAATGAGAGTATTCAATCCTGATTGGGGTTTGGCATTCTGAGAACAAAGACATTCTCATGTAACCACAGTGCAATGTGGTGACATAACCCATCTATAGACCTTATTCAGATTTCACCAATTGTCTCAGTAATGTCCTTTCTAGAAAAAGAAAGTCCTAGAACATGCATTACATTCATTGTTATTTTTTATTTTGAAACAATCCTTCAGTTTTTCTTTGTGTTTCATGACATTGACATTTTTTAAAACTTTATTTTTTTAGTTTATTTTTTAGTATATATACACGTGGGGTACAATGTTGATTTTCAATAATTGTGTAGAATGTGTGGTGGTTATTCATCATTACAATATGCCATCATTCTTTGTGTCTGTTGACCAATTACTCATTAGCCCCCATCCCTCAAGATTGTAGTAGTTATTTAGTAAAATGTTTCTCAATTTGGATTTGTCTGTTTCCTCAGAATTAGATATGGGCTATGCTTTTGTGACAGGAATACACTACAAAAATGATGTTGTATTCATCTCAGTGCATCTTATCAGGACACTTATGGGGTCTGTTTGTCTCATTACTGGTGTTAATGTTGACCTCATTACTGGGTTAAACATGGTGGCTGCATGGTAGTCAGTGACATTTCTCAGTACCTCTAGTACAATGTTGAGTTAGTGGAGAGATTAGGCACCCTTGCCTTTTCCTGGCTTGTTTAAGGATAAATAATTTGGATTGTTGATATAGTTTTCTTTTTACTTTCGGGTTAATATTGGGGGTGTATTTTTATCAGATGAGATATTCTGATTTTCTGTTTTTGTTTTCTTTTTTTTTTTCCTTTTTGTCTTTTTTCGTGTCTGGCAACGGATCGCAACCCTCAGTGTCACGCCCGTACCGGACCGGGACCGGCAACGGGATCACAACCCTTGGTGTTGCCCCCGCACCTCGCTCAGCCAGTGAATGGGAACCGGTCTGTATGTGGGATCCGAACCCTCGGCGGGAGCGCCACCACGCTCCCAAGCAGCGCACTGTAGCAGTGCGCCACCGGGCCGGCCCCAAAAAGACCTTTTTGATTGCCAATAAGTAGCTAGTCAAATAATTTGTCAGGATCATTTATTTATTGATGTGAATTGTGGCCACCAGAAAGTTTTAAAAAAAATCTTTCTATATATGTAATTTACATCCTCCTATTAGGAGAGAGAAACATGGCAATCTGATATCTGAGATTTAGTAAAAACAAAGCATTTTCAGCATCTGTGATTATATATAGGCCAGTTTCCCATGCCTTATATATCTGCTGTAATTACAATGATAACTGATGTTCCACATCCACATTCCCAGGAATTGAGAAATGACTTTTTCATCACAAACTGGTTCTTCCTTCCTTCTGCGTTCCTTGAACTGGAAATCACGTTTCTTGCTTTTACGCAGGAATCACACTGGTGGAGATCATATTGCATCTGAATTGGTAGTCATCATATCTGGATGATGAGATGATGTAATTTTTAAACAAACGAACTCACTAAAAGACCTTCTAAAACAGCTAAGATATCAAATTGTGTTCATAGGTTTACTTTAGTACTGTGTGGTTTTTATTGCATTTGGTTGTGTCTTACGAAATTGCTGATATGTGGACAGAAATGGCGGTTTCCTATAGTGCACCCTAAATATTTGAAACTTGGCCTTGCGTGTGGTTTAGCCAGTGGCTTCCCATTAATCAGAGTAGTCAGGTAACCACACTTTGCCTTTTTCTTCATTATGAATAAATTATTTACTTAGCTATAACTTGTCAGATTTTTAAAAAGTTCTTATGCACCAAGGGCTAAATGAATTATTTCACACTTGACTGAAAGACCTTACATGGTTTTGGCAATATAAATGGAAATCAACCCAGGATTGGATTATCATTAAAAATGACGACAACATCATTTGAGTCTTGCATTTTAGCTGTGGTTTGGGAGTTAGCAGGCTCTCATGGGTTCAGCGTGTGAAGCCCACTAACACCGTGTTCTGTTACCTAAGACAATCTCGAAGGTTCCTTCCGTTTTTATGTTCTTCTCTGTTATTTCTCACTAATTCTTGGGAAGTGATCTTCAGTTCAACTCATCTCAACAAATACCCATTGCATATGTACTATGTGATAGACACAAAGCTAAGAGCTTGAGGAATGTGGAAATGAATAAGACATGCTTCCTGACTGCAAGGAGTTTTTAATCTAGTAGGAGAAGCAGGTGTATCTGGCTGTAATAATTGGCAGAATAAAACAGCTGTGACATTGAATTTTATTCCTGTTGCATAGATTGAATGTCTTTTGCTTCAGGTTGCAAATCTCAGTGACTGCAGCACGATATATCTTATACATAGCACTGCATCTTGACTACAAATGAACCCAGAGAGAGAGAGTGGGCAGGGAGGAAGATAAAAGGTTGAGCACGATTTGTCTGGGCATTTGTTTATGAGATTGAACTATGGCTGTGGCCAAGAGACTGTCTCTGTGACTAAAACCCCTCTTGGTGAGTGTGTCTGTGTACAAACTTACATTCTGCCCGTGAGCATGTGTGCTCATGCTTAACTGATTCAACGACTACATTTCCCCCAACTTATTACACCAAATGTACTTAACAGCAATTAGAATGTTTGCCGCCTGCTGTGTGCAAATCTCCCCAGAAAACAAAACTCTCCTAAATGGCAATATAAGTAATTCTGAAGATTAAAGCCAGTGATTTGCAGAGTGCCTGGTTCGTTTGCTTCCTGCAAATATCAAGATTAACAAAGAAATTCATTGATCCCATTTTGCCTCCTTAAAGCTTGTGCGTAGGCCTAAGGGAGTACATCACACGTGGCTGTGTGATTCAGCTGAAGACTTGCTATTGCTTTATTTTATGGCCAAGATGCTGATTTAGTGGCATTTCTCTTGGCAAAAGTGTCTCAAGAAAACAAATCCATTAATACATATGTTTATGGGAACCACTCCACCCAAGCCTCCTCACTAACAGCCTTCTCGATGGGAAACATGGCCAATTTGCAGCTGTTGAAAAGGCACCTCAAGTTTCGACTCAAAGACCATACCCTGGTTGTTTGACGTTGGGTAAATCTCAGCCTCGCTGGGCCCTCCTTTCTCCAACCATGAATACAGGGCCTGAGCAAGTTCCTCTCCAAGTCTCCTTCCATTTCTAATGTGTTAATGTACTCAATGACCAGTGTTTTTAGAGTATGGATGAAGTGTCTTGAATTGCACCAGGCACGGGGAAGTACAGTGCTGACTGTGAGGCAAAGTCCTTGCTCTCAGAGCAGAGAAATCTTTTCCAAACACACATTCTACCCTGGTCATTCTAAAGAGACCAGCCGCCAATGCCGGCTGCCATTTCAGATGCTTTCTCTGGACAGTCCTACCTCCCCGTTCCCTGTGATCCTTCATGTGCCCGCTCTCATCTCCACAGCCTGGAATTTTCCTTCATTTTCTGACTTCTCCATTCTCTGACTTCAAAACCAGCTTTCCTTGTTCTCCCTCTCAGCAGTTATGTAACTTGCAGTGGGTAGTAAGTGGCAGGCCAGGTATTCAAAATCAGGCCCCAACCCAGATTTGGTGATCTGCCTCCTCAATTCCTGGCATTTTGGATATTGGTGCTCCCACACAGTGTTTTCTTTTCCTACTATGAGTGTCTTGGATGAAGCCTCTTGCTCCAGCCATAGTCTTTATAGGACTCAATGCCGTCCACTGGTATCCCACCTGGGCTTAGCCCAGCCCCTCTTCTGTGAGGTGTGGGGCTGCAATTCCAAATATAACATACCATTTTGCCAAATTATGGAATTCCTGTAAATATTCCTTTGGACCAGTGAGCAAAGTAGAACATTTTATGGAGTATTACAGACATGCGGCTAAATATTTTTCATTAGAACCCATTTGTAGTTACTCATTACAGCAATTTTTAAACACATACACAGAGAGTCAGGGAGTAAAATGTCTTAGGAAGAAAAGAGTTAGATGTGCCCAGACACTCATTTTGAAAAAGTCATTACTTTGCCTACTAGAGCTTAACATGCTTCCTGCCTGCAATCCGGCCTGCTGGCTGCGCAGGGAACATGAGTCTTTAAGGATGTCGGAGCACAGGAGCGGAGGGACTCATTTCCTGGGCCTGAATGTCAAGTGAAAATCCCCCCACCCCCCTTTTAAAGCTTCTTCCTTACTCCTTTCTTTACCTCTACTCCCAGATTTCTGGAAAGAACAGTCTTAATTCGTGGCATCTATCATTCCCTCCGTACTCATCATGGTAAACGCTATATTGAAATGTGTATGTCTCCTGTGGTCCCCCCACCCCCCTTTTAAAGCTTCTTCCTTACTCCTTTCTTTACCTCTACTCCCAGATTTCTGGAAAGAACAGTCTTAATTCGTGGCGTCTATCATTCCCTCCGTACTCATCATGGTAAACGCTATATTGAAATGTGTATGTCTCCTGTGATTTTCTAGCTGCCAAATCTGATAGATTTTTGAAGTATTTTTTAATTTAAAGTATACAAATAACAATTGTTTATATCATTTATGAGTTATGTAGATCTATCTAGAGCAAAAAAAAAAAATCTCTCTTCAAGCCCAACCCCACATCTCATTCTTCTCAGCAACAGGAACTACTGTCTGCTGTTTTGTGTGTATCTTTCTGACATTTTCATGCATGGATGTGCTGGCATGTCCCTTTTTATTTTTGAGAGATTCTGCTAACTTGCCCTCCAGAGGATTTTGCGTATTTATGTGTCAACCAACAGTACGTGAGTGTCTTTTCTCAAGCTTGGCCACACTGTATAAGACCAGTCTTCAATTTGTTTTTCCATCCTGAAGAATTAAAAAAAAGTATTTTGACATAGTTCTTGGATGCATTTCTTGGATTACTATAGAGGTTGATAATCTTTTCATATACTTATCAGATATTTTTTGGGCCGGCCCCATGGCATGTCCCTTTTTATTTTTGAGAGATTCTGCTAACTTGCCCTCCAGAGGATTTTGCGTATTTATGTGTCAACCAACAGTACGTGAGTGTCTTTTCTCAAGCTTGGCCACACTGTATAAGACCAGTCTTCAATTTGTTTTTCCATCCTGAAGAATTAAAAAAAAGTATTTTGACATAGTTCTTGGATGCATTTCTTGGATTACTATAGAGGTTGATAATCTTTTCATATACTTATCAGATATTTTTGTTTGTTGATTTCTGAGAGATTTTTAAATATCTCTTACTGTAACTTTGGATTTGCCTTTCAATTCTTAGATTTTCAATACATTTTGCTTTGTGTATTTTCCAACTATGTTGTTAGGTACATATATTTTGATTATATAGTTGTCTTAAGTAATATCTTTTATCAATAAAAATATGTCTTTTTGACCCTGGATTTCTTCATATCTCTTGTAAAACCACTGCAGCAAACTTATTGATCTGCCTGCTTCTCCTGCCTCTCCTTTTTAATACTTCTTCTTTGTTGCCTTCAGAATATCTTTCCAAAATATTGATTTGGTTCTAGCTGGTGTTAGTATAAGAATAAGCTGATGTAGGGTAGGGGGTCACAAAGAGTATGGGTGGAAACCCCAAATCCCAACTGCTGGCCAGGGGCTTCCCTCTGGATATGTTTGGAGAAGGTGGGGAAGGGGCACTTTCCCCTCCTGGCTACCATGAGGATGTGTGGTCCACTGGCCTCTGCTGTAGGCAGAGCTGCCCTTCTGCTTGATGCATTCATTGGTGATTTCTTGATGGGCGCCTCTGAGATGTGGGTTGTTTGCCTTTGAGGAGTGGGGCCGGCTTGGGGTGGGACCCTCAAATGCTTGAGGCCACTGGGAAACTGGGAAGTCAGATCTGGCTTTCACCTGCTTCTTCGATTGGCCCACCAGCTCCTCCTGAATTGAATTGCAGGGGTCAGCCCTGTTCCATCTGGGGCTTTGCCTATAAGATAAAATGCCTTCTTCATAGTTTTAACGACTTGAATTGAAAAACACCATTTTCTGCCAATAATGCAGTGAACTGATAGAGCAAACGGCTGTTGTTTTTCAGGCAGGTTTATGTGGTCGAGGAAGTACTTCTTCTTGTGGTTTTTATTCAGGACGGGCCCAAGGGGCCCTGTTGGAGATGCACGCAGAGAGCTAGGTGGTGGACCAAGCACTGGAGCCCGGGAGAGGACTTGGAGTCTCTTTGCCATCATTGGGGCCCTTGGAGGACATTGCTGCAGATTCCACAGGGAAGAGGTGGAGTTTCCGGGGCATGGGAAGAGCAGATGAGCTGACCTGAACAAGCTCTGTGGATGGGAGTGTGTGCACTCATGTCCTTTTTGAGAGCCCAGACTGGCTCTGAGGTCACGTCTTTGCCCGACTTGAAGGGATGCCACTCTTTGATCTGGACATAAGCCATGTGTGGCCACATCACTTCCCTGCTCCACAGGTCTCCCCACTGCTGGAGGATCAGCTCTGGATCTTATAAATGGGCTTCAGAATACCTGATTGTTTGACCACTATTTTCTTGTCCTTGCCCCATTCATTCCCTGAAACACCTATTCCTGCTTCTTGTTACGTTGCTCATTTTCTTTGCTCTGACTTTGCGGCACATGCGGTGCATTTTACCTAAAGAGTTTTTCCTCTTCCCCTCTCCCCCTTTGCAGGCTCTCACCTGGAAATTACCTGTTCATGCTCCATGGCCCAGATCAAATTTTATCTCCTCTGTGAAAACTTCCCCGGGCCCCATTGATCTCTTTCAGGCAGAAATGAGCTCCCACAGCATCCTGAGCACATCTCCCCTGTGGCATTTATCATTCCGTATCATAATTATGATTTGCATATCTTTTTCTCTTAGGGAGCTGTGAGCTTTTTCAGGGTAATAGTGAGGTTTTTGTAATTTCTGTGTTTCCAACAGTTTGCTGGCCCGTAATTGTTGCTTAGTGTTTGCAAATGTCACAGTTAAGCTCATGTTTCTGGGTGATATAGATACACATGTCCTTCAGTGTGTTAAAAATGAAGGAATTAGGTTTTTAAATGAATCAAAGATTCATGTTAAAATCAAAGGATTGGCATTGCCTGCCATCAGTGATAAGTGTTGAGGCATATCCACATCACTCAGTTTCCTGGGAGCTTTTTCTCTCTTGGCTTTTGCCACTGGGACGAAAAATATTTGGAATTAAATAAAGTCACCATCCGCAGGAAGATGAGTTTCTTCTCCAGTGATCTGATGTGGCATCTTCAACCAGGCGTAAGAGAAACCCTGGAGGGGTATAATCTTCCTCCAATTACAGGCCTTTCAGTAAATCCTTGGAAACACAGAACTGTCTGCTACCCACAGCCCACTTATGCTACAGGTGACTAGAATGTCTTTCCTCTGTTTTACTTATTAATGTATTTAACATATATTAATTGAGCAACTAGGATGGGTCCAACCTATGTGCTGGTGATATGTCAGCCAAAGAAATGTGGTCCCTGACCTCATGGATCCTGTAGGCTAGTGATGAGAAGGGGAAGTGTTAGGGCCAAAGGTTGCATGGAGAAATTTGTTATTGCCACCCTGTGTCTTCCTGCATGCTTTTTTCTTGTCCTCGCCCTGCTCATTCCCTGAAACACCTATTCCTGCTTCTTTGTGGTACACTGCTCATTTTCCCTGCTCTGACTTTCCTGCACATGGTGTGCATTTTACCTAGAGAGTTTTTCCTCTCCACTGCTATTTCTGTACTTCCCTCACCACCCCAAAATATGAGGAGCTGAGTCAATCCAGCAGTCTCTAAGTTTGCATGAGATCTTACCTGTGGGGTTTTAGAAAGAAAGGAACTAGCTGGAGGAAGGTTGGAAAGAATGAAAACAATGTATTATTAACCTATGTCTGAGGGATGTCACAAGTGCCAGGGAAAATTCTACAGGACATTGAAAAACTAAAGAAAATGGAATTGAGACTTTTCTTTCCATGCTGTTCTGTCCCAGAGCATAAGTACATCCTAAAATTGGGAGTTGGTCACAAACGTCATTAGGTAGCTTTATAAATGGGTACTAATGGATGAGACTAGCTGCCGGGCAAGCTCAGTTGGACAATTCAGTTTCTTCATGAAATGCCCAGCTAGGGCTCACATCTTGGCATTACCATGGCATTACCATCATTGTAGATGGTAGTTCCCTTAACCTTAAGAAATTGGCATAGAGCTGGAGCTAACTCAATGTTTGAATGAGGTTTTGGTTGTTTTATGTTTAAGTTTCCCATGCATTTTTTGAGCTACATGTTCACCAACAGAGGAAAGTCTACCAGTGGAGCGATTGATTTCGTGATTATTACCCAAGCCCATCATGGAACAGCCTCTGGGTGGAGAAGAAAGTTGGAGATCTGTTTTGGTGGTGGTCATCGTCCATCCTTCCCCACATCGCATTCAAAAATGAAGAAGAGTTGCAATTTCCACGTGGACTTGAAATTCTGCTTCAATTGTGGCATTCAGAGAGCACATGGGAGGTGACATGGGGTGTCTCTTACTCATGCCGCTTGATGTCACGAATCTAAGCAGAAATGTGGAGATCTAAGCCAAGCATCACATTTCCCTTTAATTTTGCCATATGATTCTGTCATCCATGAATTCATCTAAACTGATATGTTTTTCTGTGTTATATTTGTTCTTTATGAAAAATAAGAACAGAAAATGTATGAAGATGCAAGAAAGAATGACGTATAGTTTCACCACCAAGAGGCAAAATGACATTCTGTTGTTGTTCCACTTGGAATGCCTCCTGTCACTTGGCAGGTTCTACCTGTTCTCATGCACTTTTGGTCACCCATCTCTTCTCTGAAATTGCATGTTTGTGATTTTTGTTTATTCATCGGCTTGTGTTCATTGGCTTTTCTTTGTTGAGTAGCGTACAATCTTTTACTCTTTGTCATTGCTGTAGATGATTTTTTTTTTTTTTTGCAGTTTGCTGTTGTCTTTTAATTTGATGATCAGACGTTTGCCATTATTATTGATCTATTACTTTTTTTTTTGCATTCCCTGAGTCTTTTTTACTAATTTATTTCAATTTATCAATATACTATGTAGTTGATTTTCATGTCCCTTTACCAATTCCTCCTCCCCCCCACTCTGAACTATTACTTTTAAACTCAGAAATTCTTCAATATCCAGGATTTGTGTGAATTATCACTTACATTTTTATTAGCTTTCCTTATATTTGGAATTCTAAATTTAACTGTTTTTTCTGTCTAAAACTGGTTTTGAAGTGTATTTGAATAGGGGACTCTCACTATTTTACCCAGTGGGGAGAGAAGACTCCCAACACCATTTATTGAGTGTTTTCTTTCCTTGTCCTTTGGTTTGTGGAACCTTCTTGGCTTTGATTCTCTAAGATCGGGTCTGTTTCTGGTCTCTTGGTTGTGTTTCACTTGTCGGTTGGCTTGTTCTAGGACCAGCACTGATTAAATCATGTCGGCTTTATATTGGATTTAATATCATATATTTCCCTGGGTTTCATTAATACCCTCTTCCCTCAACACTTGTTATTTATTGTTAACTGTTTATTCTTTCAGGTTTAATGTTGAAATCATTTGTCAAGTGCTAAAATTACTTTCAAAGAAATCTTTCTGAAAGTAACATGTATAGTATTTTTTAAAGAATAGAAGGTAATAATACATGTTTGTTGTAGAAAACTAGAGACCACAGTGAAATATAAAGGAGTAAACAGAAGCCATCAAAACCCCCTCCACTCAGTCTCTCCTTGATAAATTATTCCTTCTTTTCAGAGACTAAGAGACAAGGGGCTTTGGAGTCAGGTAGATCTGGATTTAAAGCCTAGCTTTGTCTGCCACTCACTTGATTTTGGGCAAGTTACTCTGAGCCTCAGATTTCTTACACATGAAATGGGGATACTACCTTACTGGCTCATTGCAAAAAGGAGTGAGATAATGTATACACTGTGTAGTTCTTAGCATAGTGGCTGCAGTGGCTGGACTCAACACATGCAGAACCCCCGTGCAGGGGGTCACCTTTCTACTGCTCAGCTCCCATCCTCTTTGGGGACTGGGCTAGCCCAGTGCTTCTCATGGTGATGGCCAAAGAGGAGTGGGCTAGCCTAGTGTTTCTCATGGTGATGGCCAAAGGGGACCAGTGGGCTAGCCCAGTGCTTCTCATGGTGATGGCCAAAGAGGAGTGGGCTAGCCCAATGCTTCTCATGTTGACAGCCAAAGGGGACTGGGCTAGCCCAGTGCTTCTCATGGTGATGGCCAAAGGGGACCAGGCTAGCCTAGTGTTTCTCATGGTGATGGCCAAAGGGGACCAGTGGGATAGCCCAGTGTGCTTCTCATGGTGATGGCCAAGGGCACAAGAGCCTCTCATGTGGGTCATGCTTTCACCCTCTTCAACTGGTCAAAGCAAGTCGTGTGGCCATGCTGAGACCTGAAGGGTGGGGAAAACAGATGTCATCTCTTTAGAGGGAAAAACTTAAAAGTCGTGTGGCAAGGGACTGGAGTCCTTGCAGGGGTGAAGGGTTGGGCTGTGAATGCATTTTGCCACACTGTGTAAATAGGATCTGTTACATTGCTGTAGCAGTTCAGGGAGAACAAAGACATTTTAGGGTTGACTAAGATGGGCAGGACCAGGATAGGACTACACTGGGCCTGGTGGGACTGGTGTGTAGGATCTGACTGAGCATTGGATTTGGCGCATCCTCAGGGAAGACTTCATAGGTGGAGGTAACAAGGACATGGTGGCCCAGACGTGGGAACATGTAAAAGCGATTCCAGGGTCAGTGTTAGCAAAAAGGTGGGCTCAACTGGCACATTCGGCCAGAACATTCAAAGGAAAAATAGCGAGTCTGGTAATATGTTTTTCATTGTTGTGCTGAAGTTACAGGATAGTAGCCTTTAGAACCAGTTTGGAACTCTGTGCATGGGGGCGAGGGGACTTTGGCCAAGAGCAGAGGATTTACGGCCTTCAATTTCTATGAAGAATCCTATTGCTGAGAATCCTATTGGATCTGCTGAACCTTGGAATAAGGCTATTTTTTATGTCCAGTTTGCATCATTTCCTGGTGTGTTTTCATCCCTCCAGCAGCAGTCGGGGCTTTCCCCACATTTTGCTCACCTTGTAGGTTCTAGGGTAAGTATGGATAATGTAGGCAGCATTTCCTGAGCCTTAAGTGCAGGGAGGTTTTCTTAGCTCTGGCCTGAAACCATCTGCATTAATTTACCCTTAATTATTTTTAGAAATTCTATTCCTGAGCCATTGCTTAGTAAAACTTTAGGGTTTTTCTTTCCTTTTTTCTTTTTGGTTTGGTTGAATACAGCAAGATGAGCTGCCTCATACCCAGACAGATTCATCTACTAGGATGATGAATCTGAGACTCTAAGGAATCTCCCCCCACCCCCTGCACCCCCGTGTGTATGTGTGTGTGTCCATGTGTCCTCCCTTCCCTTTTACAGAAAGTAGTGCTGTACAAAGCAGGCAACTGTGGTCAGAACTGAGAGTTAAAGGAGCAATCCCTTTTGCTTAAAAAGTCCTTCTGACGATTGAGACACAGGTAGTTTCTTTCCTGTGAGGACCTCCTACAGTATCTTCAAACTGGCCAGCCTGGCCAAGAGAGACGAGCCTCATGAATTTTTTAGCTCCATGGAAAAGCAGCTCTTCACAGCTCAGAAAAAAACAGTTCCCAGGTCACCATGGAGCCAGTAGGTGATCAGTCCAAGAATCAAAAATGTCTCGGGGAACATGAATTTTTTAGCTCCATGGAAAAGCAACTCTTCACAGCTCAGAAAAAAACACTTCCCAGGTCACCATGGAGCCAGTAGGTGATCAGTCCAAGAATCAAAAATGTCTCGGGGAACATTCCAAAATAAATGTTTACAGGAACCAGGCTGGCAAAGAAGGCATGGAGCTTTGTTGGTCCCACAGTGCTCGATGGCAGGACCTGGGCCAGTCACTGGTTTGTGATGTACACACTGACAAAGGTGCTCTCTGGCTGTGTAGCTGAGGTTTATCCCCTCCTGCCACACTCCTCTGGGAAGCCGATGAAAGGTACACAGTCTGTCCCCAGAGAATAACCAATGTGTGTGAACCCACAACATCTTGCATTCAGTTTCTTGGAGTTTTCCTGGGACTCCGTGGATGCCAAGACAAGAACTCATGCTGTGGGACAGGCTGAATCTTGATTCATAAAATTGCCCCATGTGACTGATGGACAGGACACTCGTGGACTCACATGCTAGAGGAGGCAGTTTGTCCCGGAGGCTGTACTGTGTGGGAACTGAGCTCATGAGGTGTGTTGCTGCTTCCTGGAGGAAGTTAAACCACTCGGCAAAATGTGCATTTTCCCTAATAATGAGAACTCCGAAAGGGGGGGCCTGGTGCATGTCAGATATTCCATCCCACATCTCCGTTTGCAAGATTTGCTGTTGCTGAAAATGATACCACTATTTTCTCAGATGATAGGAAAGGCTTGATGAGGAGGAGAGCAAAGAGGGAGTATCAGGCTGGTGATGCACTTGACCCAAGCTGCTTCAGAATGTGAGCCCTGATTAGTAAATTGAGAGAGACAGAAATGCAGTTGTGTTTGGGATGGTATCTTTTCAGTGTCGATGTGCCGGCATCGATATTATAATTGCGGTAGGAAATGAGTGATGCCTTTGATCATAAGAGCAGAAGGAATAAATAGGGAAAGGAGGAGGATTTTGATTTGTTCATTCAGTAACCATTTATCTGCCATATACTGTGTGGGAAACCCAAAGAAATAAGATGCACTACTGCCCTGAAGTGGGAGAGAAAAGAGCCAAGATGGCAGGTGCAGAGGGAGAGAAATTAACAAAGGAGATGCGCTGACATGGGGCTGGGGGCTTCAGACTGGGGCTGGGAAGGCTGCCTGGAGCTGAGCTCAAGGGAGGAGGAAGTGTTGGGCAGGAGGAAGGGGCTTTTAGGCAGAGAGAAATGTTTGTGTGAATTGAGAGATTCCCAGGTCTGGGAAATACAAATATTTGTAGTGACTAGAGGAAGGGACAGGAGAGGAGATGAAGTTGCAGAGATAGGTTGGGCTCAACTTGGGTGCCAAGCAAAGGAGTTTGAACCTAATTCTGAAAGCTGTTGGAAGACAAGGAGAGAGTTTAAGCAGAGTAGTGACATGGGCACATTTGCATTTTTTTTTTTTTTTTTTGTCTTTTTCGTGACCGGTAAGGGGATCACAACCCTTGGCGTGGTGTCGCCCGCACCGCGCTCAGCCAGCGAGCGCACCGGCCATTCCTATATAGGATCCAAACCCACGGCGGGAGCGTCGCTGCGCTCCCAGCACCGCACTCTCCCAAGTGCGCCACGGGACCGGCCCTGCATTTTAGAAAGATCCTCTTGGTAGTGGTAGAGTGGGTGGAATGGGATTGGGCTTGGGAGGCAAGGGTTCAGTTGGATGGTTTTTGGTGTCATTCAGGAGGCAGGTGATGAGGACTGGAACTGAGGTGGTAGCAATGGGGGGGCAAGTGGCAGTAGCAGGACTGATGACTGGATATGTTGAGTGGGTCATGCCCTTCAATGAAGAGAGGAAGGCACAAAGAGAGCCAGCTTCAGTGTTAGGCATGGGGAATTTTGGGTGCTTATGAGCCGTCCAAGGGGAGATGTCCAGGAGGAGCTGAGGTTGAACAAAGGTCCAGGCTAGAGGTATGGGTTTGGAAGTTGCCAGTGTTATTTCCAATGTGCATCATTTCCTGGTGTGTTTTTGGAGCTGTTGACGGAGCCATGATGTGGACAAGGCCACCCAGGACCAGTTTGTGAAGACAGAATAGCAAAGGGCAGAAGGAGGAGCCTTGAGGATTTTTGGAATCTGATGGATGAGCAGAGAAGGGCAGCTCGTACACCAGAACAGGTGGCCTGGGCAGATCACATGGGAGAAAAGGACGAGGCAGGGGTGGGGGAAGAGTAAGTATTGCAGGATGCAGGAGAAGATAGTGGTTCCAGCAGGAGAGGGCAACGGTGTGAATGCTGCAGAATGATGCCAGCCAGGTGGAGGGCGGGAAGCTTCCACTCACTGGCCACGCACATGTCGCTGGGAACTTTAACAAGAGTGGCTTTAGCAGAATAGGGTACGCAGAGGCCAGCTGCTGGTGGAGTGAGGTGGGAATGAGAGGAGGAGAGAAGGTGGTGGCTGGGCTGTGGGGAAAGATGTTTGTTACTTAATTGGCAGAGTCTCGAGTCTCTTTTCCCAGAGTGGGAAAAGTCAGTGGGGGGAGAGAGAAGATATGAGAGAACAATGGGAGAAGCACGGTTGCGAGGTTGGAGGAGGCTGGGCATCCACAGCGAAGACCAATGGGTCAGCCTTGACCTCCTGGACCCGGCTCCCATGGGGAGGGGAGGGCAGAGCACGGGCTGAGAGGGAGGGAGGTCTGCAGGAGGGAAGCGCTTCTCACGGTCCCACACCCGAGAGCTGGGCGAGACACAGATTATGGGCCCCACCTCCAGGGGTTTTGATTCAGCAGGTCCTGGGGTCCTGACAATGTGCGTTTCTGACAAGCTCCCAGATGGTGCTGGTGCTGATGCTACAGCCCTGTGGAGCACACTTGGAAATTCCTGCCAGTGGCCTTGATTTCCTCTGTGGCATAGGAGGCACGATTCCTTGCTGAGCGGGAGGCTGGCCTGAGGATCATGGCAGAAGGCAGAGAATAGCAGAGGGAAGGCAGTCAGGACTCTGGACTGTCACACGTGGACAGATGCGGGCAGCTCCCCGGGCTCCACAGAGACTGGAGGCCTTGGGTCTGTCTGGTCATCAGCGGCACAGCCGTGGGACTGTCCAGCAGTGTCAGCAGTGGGTGTCGGGGAGGAGAGTCGGGTGGAGGGATTGGTCCAGACCTGGTGAGAAAGACGGACACAGGGGTTGGGAACTGGGGGGTTGGGTAAAGGCTGAGTGTGGCCAGAGGGAAGGACGTGGATTTCAGCTGGACTGGCAGAGCATGGCTGGTGAGAAAGACGGACACAGGGGTTGGGAACTGGGGGGTCGGGTAAAGGCTGAGTGTGGCCAGAGGGAAGGACGTGGATTTCAGCTGGACTGGCAGAGCATGATGCCTCCGGGAAGGAAACAGGGTGGCCCAGCCCTGGAGATCTGAGAGTCAGTGTTGGGGAGCATGGCGTGGGGAGAAGTGGAACGGGAGGAGACTGTGGCTGTGACGTTGAAGGCAGGTGAAGTGCAGCAGCTCTTGGCTGTGGTGGGTCCAGGGGGTTTTGAGGTGATTGTGCTAGGGTGAGCCAAGCCAGGCAGTCCTTCAGCGTCCTAGGTGTGGTCAAGGCCCTCGGCTGTGCAGAGGAGGTGGCTGAGGCTGCGACAGGAAGGAGGGATGGGAACGTCTGTTCTGATGGGGCATGACACCTCAGTTCGGTGTAATCTCTCTTCCAAAGTAAAGAGCAGTGGGCAGTGTATTAGAGTTCCCCAGAGAAACAGAACCAACACACACACACACATGCACACACACACACATGCACATGTGCACATGCAGAGAGGATTTTTTTCCAATTTTTATTTTTTGTTTGTGTGTGTAGTAAATTTGCCATCTTAACCATATGAATTGTGTGGTTCAGTGGTATTAAATGCATTCATAATGGGGGCAGCCATCACCACTATCCATCTCCAGAAATCTTTTTAACTTGAGAAACTGAGGCTCTGTCCCCATTAAACGATTCCCCATTTCTCCCTCACCCTGCCCCTGGCAACCCCACTTCTAGTTCTGTCTATGAATTTGACTCCTCTAGGCACCTCATGTGAGTGGAATCACGAAGTGTCCTGTTGTGACTGGCTCATTTCTCTTAGCATGATGTCCTCAGGGTTCATCCGTGTTGTAGCATGTGTCAGGGTTTCGTTCCCTGTGAAGGCTGGATCATATTTCACTGTGTGGAATTTACTGCCTTGTCATAAGTTCCACGTTCTTCCTCTGTCATATCCTGGAACTCTCAGTGACTGACAGCAGGATTAGAGCTGGCAGTGCTTGGTCACTTCACAAGGGTGGGGAGATGTTGGGGCAGAGGCAGAAGGACATCATTGTACTTGGAAGCCAGACTTGAGGTGAGCGCCAGGAAGGCCCTGCAGATAGGCTGCACTGAGATACCCAGGAAGGCCCTGGAAGGAGTACCCTTAGATGGGACCCAAGGGACAAGGACTGTAGTCCGAGCTGAGCTGTCCTGAGCATGCACAGGTGTACCGTTCATACCCAGCCCCTTTAAGGTTCTGGACTGTGCCCTGCCCCCGTGGATGGTGGGTATACCAGAGTCTGGGTACAGGAGGGCCTTCGCAAGGTCTTGGCATGGCTGTGGGCAGGCTTATCCTGTCTCTGCTTGGGGTCCTTTAGTTTGAGGGCTTCTGATAACTCCCCGGGGGGCCACCACCCAAGGTGGCACTCTGCTCAGATTCACAGCCAGAACACTAGGAGCTTGGCTTATGTTCCCACCTGCCTTATTAATCCCAGGAAAGGTGGAGCAGGCTCCTGCTCCCCCTCACACCCCTTGACAGGACTTCTGGGCTGACCTGGCTCAGTAATACTATCAGGGAGCACTTGTATGCCCCCAGCAAGCCATGGGTGTGGTGCAGCTGGCTGCAGGGGACCATTCCTGTCCGGGGCTTTGAGGGCAGAATTGCTCCCCCTCACGCCCCTTGACAGGACTTCTGGGCTGACCTGGCTCAGTAATACTATCAGGGAGCACTTGTATGCCCCCAGTAGGCCATGGGTGTGGTGCAGCTGGCTGCAGGGGACCATTCCTGTCCGGGGCTTTGAGGGCAGAAATGGAGAAATTGAGGCTCATGTAAACAACACAACTTAGCCAAGGTCCCTGGCTGGGAAGTGCCTGGGCTAGAAATGGTGTGAGGCTTGTCTTCTGCAGCTAGCACACCTCGGCAGGGTGTTGGGAAGAGTCTCAGCACCGTGAGATGTGGTTCACATCCAGACACACTTGCTGCTTTTCACACTTGCTGTGTGACGTAGGGCAAATGACTTCATGTCATTGGGCCCCAGTTTCCTCATCTGTGAAACGGGCATGATAATACTGTCTGCCTCATGAGGTTGTTGTGAGGATTAAAGCAGACAGTCCAGTACACGGAAGCTTCCAGCAGTTTCTGACACATAGCATCATCATCTATAACCAGCCAGCCTCTTGGACCACATCTTATCTAAATTTTTTTACAACGATGGGATGTTTTGGGACATCTTTTTGTGTTTGTGTTGGCAGGCTGGGTCACAGTACATCTCAATCCCTCTCATCTGTGCCACACTGTGGTCCTGTGAGGACAGGGGTCTGCTTCTGCCAGGCCACGGCTGGCTCCATGGGCTTGGATTTCCTCCCTGCTGGGCCCTGGGCCTTGACCTTCTTCCACATCGGCTGCGATTCTCTCTAGCGGGCTCTCCGTCAGTGAGGTGGCTTCGTGGGTGCCTCTGGTATTACATGAAGTCAGTGCCCATGGCTCTGGGGTGAGGAGACGAGGGAGCGGTTAGTGCAGGGCCCACAGCCCTTACCCTCGGGGAGTTACAGCGTCCAAGGAAGCATACCAGGCATGTGGATGGATGGAAAACAGATGGACAGATGGGCAGTGAGTGTTCACTGCGTGGGAGACCTCACTTGGCTGGTTGCTTGTCTCCGCTTTCTTTTCTCTGTGAGAAGAGCTTCATTCAGAATCTGCTTCCTGATTAGCCCTTTGAGGAGAGGATCCTGTTTTCTAATTTCTTTGTAGCACCTTCTGTCCTGGGGCAGTGATCGAAGTTGGATCAGACCTTAGGGTAGCTTGACAGTCTTCTTTCACACAAAGGAATGTTATTGCTGCTTAGGACTGGTTACTGAAAGGAAATGTGTGATTTCCTGTCGCAGGTCCTGGTGTATGTGGCTAGAAGGGCACGTGCTGCCCCAGCTGTGGAAGGCGAGGCATTCTGCTGTCCCTGTGGCATGCCTTCCTCTCTGCACTCCCAGTGTCGCAAATCTAGTCTGTTCTTTTGTCCTTGCAGCCTTCCAGGCCACTCTTCTTTCCCTGGCCTCTGCAGCCGGGGAGGCCGGTGGGGAGGCAGGCAATGTGTCTGATTCTGTGTATTCCAGTACATAGAGATGGGGCTGGGAGCCGAGCTCCGGGCTGACCGCTCCTTCCCCAGATCTTCCTGCTGCACAATGGCCGTTGCCAGCTATGCGTGCCACTGTGGCCCTGAGCACCTGGGTGCCTCCTGCCCCCTTAGCTTTGCAGCAGTAGGGGGGAGGGGGCCTTTCATGCCAGCCCCCGTCTGCAGGCTGTGGAGCAGCCAGGTATCACATGGTTTGGATACAGGCCATCAGGCTGCCACGGGAGTTAGTTCATTATCTTCTCCCAGGGCAGGAGCCCTTTGGTCCCCGTCCTCTGTGTGGTCTGTAGCATTTTTCTGGCTGGTGAGGCTTCCCTCTCTTCCCATCCGTCCACCATGAGCTCTCTTCTGCACTCGTCTTCTGCCCTGTCGGGCACTGGTGTCTGATTGGAAGTAGCATAAGTGTCAATCAGTGCCGGAGCCTGCTCCTTAAGGAAAGTGCTTACAACTTCAGTGGTGCGTCTTTCCACCTACCCAGCATATTCTGAGCTGCCTCTGTATGACAGGCAATAAGCCAGGCTTAGTGAGTTTTTTTAAAAGCAGTGTCTTCCTCCCCAGAGCTTAAAGAGCAGCAAAAATAATGCTGGTTTTCCCAATAATAATTGCTGTATTCATGTTGTCTGCCATCAAGTGAGCATGTGCCCCTCTGAGGGCCCGGGTCACAGGAGAGGGGACGGTTGTTAACTGGGTGAGGTTGGGGCCAGGACCCTGTCAGGGAGGAGAGCCCTGCATGGTTCCTGCAGGAAGGGTCTGGGTTGAGTGAGAGCTCTGGAAGCCTGGCCCATGTTATCAGGGCTATACAAAAGGGAATGGAGGAACCAGAAGGGAGACAGGACGGCCACCAGGCAGCTCGGATCCTTTCCTCAGCTAGAACAGTGCATGTTCATGGGGCTCTCCAAGACTGTATCTCACCTGATCCTTACAGGAAGCCTGGAGCTTGGCACGACATGGATTATGACAGTTTTATAAATAAAGAAACTGAGGCATGGAGAGGTGATGTGAGCCGTGTGCCCAGGATAACATGTCCTATGCATGGTGGAGCCCTTCACACTCCTGAAATCCCCCATAATCTACCATAATCTATTGAATGGCCACCTTGACCCATGAAAGGCCAGGATGGGGGACCCATTCCCTGAAGGCTCCTGCTTCCCACTTCACTGGGGTGGTGGTGGGGGGGGTGTTGGTGGTGGTGCCTGCCTCCCTCCAGGAGGCTTGACTTACAACTCTATCCTGATTGCAGCCTGTGGCTGGAGGAGACTGGGTTGGGACAGTGCAATCTGGTCTTTTTCTTCTCAATTTCAAGAGCCAGAAGCTGTAAAAAGGAAGTGACCAAAGAAACCAGCCCCAGGATTATTCCTGCAGACAGAGTAGGTGGGTGTGTACCGCATGTGCAGCTGGTGAGGGTCTGGCTGAGCTGGCAGCTGCCACGATCCAGGTGGCTGCTGGGCCAGGGACCTTCCGGGTGCCCTCATCCCTCGGATCACCACAAGTCAATGAGATGATTCCCACCACCTGCCCAGATGCCCATCAATCACTCTTCTAATCTCCCTGGCAGTCCCCAGAAGTGGATTTACAGCAACGTGGTAAAAATGAGGCTGCATGATCAATTGTTCCCTGGACGGTCTCCTCCGGGAGACACACGTGTATATTGTAACAAAACTTTATTTTCTTCTGAAAATTGCCTACATGATGAATATGGCCTGACATAGCTCAAGCTGTTCAGCATAAAAAACAGCCGTATATTTCTCGCTCCCTCTTCAGCGTGGCTTCCCTCTCGCTCTGTCCCTTCATCTGTCTCCTTTGTTTTGCTCCCTAACACATTGTGCTAAGTATCGTGCAGTCTCACTCAGGGAGAAGAATGCATTGAAATGCACACAGCTCGGTACACCGTCCTACTCTGTTTCTGTTTGGTGTTTCCAATGGGCTTAGGCTAAGCATAAAATACTGTTCCCCAGTGCTGCCTGGACAGCCGTGCAGAGCACGCTCCCCAGCACTAAATCACCTCTTACATCACCTGGAGCCCAGCGAGGGCCAAAGCTCTGTGCTCCTCAGTCCTGCCTGCATGAAAAAGATTCTTCCCTTTAATCTGCGCCTTCAGGCATGTGAGGTTTGCTGGGGGTTAGGAGGGAAGGCTTCAGCCAGTAGTCTAGTCCTGTATCCTGCCCCTGGGGAGATCCTAGGAATGCTGGCAGAAGAGTTGGGGAGTGTCAGGCAGCGCACTCCGACAGCTGGAGGAGTCTCTTCCTTTATTGCGGTTGTTGGCAGGTGTGTTTGATTCACTCTCTTGGAACTCCAGCTCCAGGAGGGCAGGAATCTCCAGTACAGGGCCAGCACTTAGTGGGTTCAGTGGGTGTCTTAGTTTGGACTCCTCCAGAGGTGGACCCTGAAACAAAGATTTGAGTGCAAGTAGTTTATTTGGGAAATGAAGAGAGCAGCACTAGGGGGGTAGGGAAGTAAGACTGGGAGGAAAAGGCATTCCCAAAAGGGCATGCTACGTAGATTGCTGGTGTGGGTGATGGGGCTCCAGCCCACTGTGGGGATTTAGAGTTAAACTGCTGAAGGGCTGGAGCAGCTGGGCATTTGTACATCAATTCTCAGTGGTGTTTAGATGACAGCTTTTGCTTGGGTGGCATCAAAGAAGGCTCTTGGCAGGGAAATGGAGGTGCTGGGAGTCAGAACAGGGTAGGTGGGCACTGAAGTGAAGGCACAGGTAGCTGCAGGTAGATGTGTGCCCAAGACTGATGCTGTCCCTTTCCTGTGGGCTGGTGAACTTGGGGGAAGTGGGGCTGGATCCTTTAATGTTCTCCTCTTTAGGTTCTATTCTCAGTCCTTGGCCAAGGAGAGCCCAAGAGAACCAGTGGGTCACGCCTTGGGGAATGTGCACAAAGACAGGGCTGACATTCGTGCCATGTCCAGCTGCAGTGGTTGTGCCTCCTTCCTCTGACTCTGCCTTCCTTTCCTCTCTCCCCTCAGGTGTAAGGAGCTCAAGTATGCCAAGGAACTGCCCCAGATCTCCATCATCTTTATCTTTGTGAACGAGGCCCTGTCGGTGATCCTGCGGTCAGTGCACAGTGCCGTCAACCATACGCCGACACACCTGCTGAAGGAAATCATTCTGGTGGACGATAATAGTGACGAAGGTACGGGGGCGGAGACCTGCATGTGAGGACATAGTGTCAGTGGGGGAGATGCCACTTTCATGCCAGTGTGAGCCCAAGCACCTGTGTCTCCTGGTCCCTGAGCATACCTGGGGAGTGGGAGATGGTTAAGAGGAAGGAGTCAAGGCAAACACAAGTCTGTTATTCCTTGATTCCTTTGGGCTGTTCAGAATAAATTACCTCCTGGTCATGGAGCTAGATTAATTTCCCTTTCACACTACCTAAAGTAGATGATGGTGAAGGGCTGAATTCCTCCCCGACTCCCACTGCAAGCCCCATCTCTGTTGTCTTTTTCCAAGAGGCAAAATAAAAAAATCTGTCCTGTGTTGGGAACTGTTTGTCTTACATCAGAATGTCCCACTGTGCCCAAGGCAATTGTAGGCAGAAATGAGTGGTATTTGCAGTTCTTTGGAATTCAGCTGTCTTAGAAGGGTTGGCTCAGTTAAAAATATTAAATAAGTAAATATTGGACAGTGTGTTAGTCTGTTTCTGTCACTTATAACAGAATACCTGAAGCAGGGTAATTTATAAAGAAATGAAATTTATTTCTTACAGTTTTGGAGGCTGGGAAGTCCAGGGTCCAGGGGGCACATCTGGTGAGGGCAGCCTTCTGGCAGGAACTCTCTACAGGGCCCCATGGTGACCAGGGTGTCACATGGTGAGAATGGGCTGAGCAAGAGAGAGAGCTGACCTGCACACTCCCTCTCCTTATGAAGCCATCAGAACCACGCCTGTTACTCCATGGACAGATCAGTTTACTCACCAGGGCTCAGTCCTCACAATCCAATCACCTCTTAAAGGCCCCACCTTTCAAATTCTATAATCAGATTCCCCACCCTCTTAGCACAGCTACAATGGAGATTAAGTTTTAGTACATGAACTTTTGGGGGGACACATTTGACCCATAGCAAATGGCAATAACAAAACTCCTTGGAGGTCCTTGGCTGCAGCCGGATGAAAGTGTGGTGTCAGCATGATGAGGGTTGGTGTTGCTAACTGTGCCTTTGCGTGGGCTCATAGGCTACAAAATTCACTGTGCTCACTGCAGGGGAGACACACACAAGCTCACAAGAAAGAAACCTAGCAAGTGCGCGTGCCTGAGGCCAAGGAGGCTGATGTCCTGAGCAGCTGCAGGATTAGGAGGGGCTCGCCCCTCACTCGGACGTGCGGAGCAGGAGGAAGATTACCCTGTGAGCTGCTCCCAGATCAGGAGGAGGGTGGAGTGGAGGCAGCGCCAGGGGCCTGTTTGAAACCGGCTTATCTTCAGGAGCCAGGGGATGAACCTCTCGTATGTAATCAGCCCAGGAGATGAAGTCCTCTGGCCCTTCTGAACGGCAGGCTATTCTGAAGGGCTTGCGTGTACCCAGGCCCAGTGGTATGCCTTCTCTGGGGCCTCCAGATTTTGATGGTTGATTATTTGGTGGATTTTTCACATCCCTATTTTTCTCCCTTTTCCTGTGGCCATTTCAATATCTGTAGATTGTTCTAAACTTGACATTGATAGTTTTTCTTTCAGTTCCTGAAAGCCTCTAATTATCCAGCAACATCTCCTAGGCATGGCTCACAGCTCCTTCTCTGCAGCCTTCTCTGCACCCATTGCAGACCCCATACCCTTCTGCAGGGATGCCTGCTCCTGTCGCCCCTCCGTTTGTTAGCTCAGTCCCACTCATTCCCTAGGGGTCTCCAGCATGCCACTTCCTGGGGAAGCTGTTACTGACACCCCAAAGTCCTTGTTCTGTGTCTCAGCACCTTGCAGCAGGTGACAGCACTGGGCTTTGTACAGCTGGCTCCCATGCTGGCGGGTGTTTGTTTTGCAGGGCCTGGCTGCAGCTGACCCTGGGTAAGTCTCTCCCAGTGAGGGAGTTGGTGATGAGGGCTAGGGAGGGGCGGGTAGGGGCTGGTGGGAAGTGGCTGCCGGTGGCACCTAGTGAACTGCAGGTCAGGCTGAATCTGGGGGAGGACTCACTGCTGATGGTGCTCCCTCCCCTGGGGAACCTCTGCAGAGCCCAGCCAGAGGAGGAGGCCTGGAAAGCATAGGGGGTGGAAAGGGGTGACGTCTTTCCTCACCCCTCCTCAGGGCATGGCCAGCACTCAAAGCAGTGTAGCAAAAGATGGGTCAGCAAGAGAAAAGCATAACAGATTTACTTAGCACAGGAGTCTTCAGAAATGAAGGCACAAAGATACAGGTGAAACTGAGCCCTGGGGAAATGGGATTGGACTAAATGGGTGTGATCTAATGCTGTGGACTGAGGTGGGGAAGCCCAGTGAGGCCTTTCTGTTCAGATTCCTCTTGGCCCTTCTGTGCGCCCTCCCTTCCTCCCAGGCAGGAGCAGGATCCTTCTGGAACGAGGGTGCATGACCTACTGTTGGACAAGCATAGGTCAGAGAATTTCTTCATGGCCAGCTCCTAGACAAAAAGATGGGGGGAGGTTAAAGTAATATTTCTAGGTTTTATGGCTGGCTTTGGGGAAAAGGGGTCTAGTTTCTATGACCCACCTTGGGGAAGAGGAATTCTGGTTTCTATGACTTGCTTCAGGGGAGGATGAGGGCCAGGAGAAGGTCAGAGAGATCTTGGTTCTGTGGCTGCCTCTGAGGCCTTCCAATGTTCGTTAGTTGGAAGTACTCAGCATGCCAAAGCACCATACTTTTGGGTATCATGTCCTGAGCGCCAACAAAGGCTAAGGCAGTCTTGGCCAGAACTCCAGTTCTGGGGAGCAGGGATCTCTAGTACAGGGCCGGCACTTAGTGGGTACAGTGGGTGTTTTAGTTTGGGCTCCCCCAGAAGCAGACTCTGAAACAAAGAGTTGTGTGCTAGTAGTTTATTTGGGAGATGAGGAAGACACCACTGGGGGATGGGGATGTAAGACTGGGAAGGGAAGGCATCTCCAGAAGATTACTCCTGTGGGCAACCAGAGCTTAATCTCACTGGGGGAACTCTGGGGAGCAGTGTAGACCCAGGCCCCAATGTTAACCTGCTCCAGGGCTGAGGGAGCGGGGGTATTCATATGTCCTTAGCATCAGCTGCTTTAGTGTCAGAACCTCCTGGAGCCCCACCCCCAAGGCAGTTCTGCTTCAGGAGGTCTGGGCTAGGGCTAGAATTTGCATTTCTCCCAAGCTCCCCAGGGCTGCTGATGCTGCTGGTACGGGGACTGCACTTTGAGAACCCAGCCATGAGCCTGGTCTGTAAGTCCTATTTCAGTGGTTCACATTGCAGGTTCTATTAGTCCATTTCCATTGCTTATAACAAAATACCTGAAACTGGGTGATTTATAAAGAAAAATGACATTTACTGCTTACAGTTTTTGAGGCTGGGAAGCCCGAAGTCTATCTGGTGGTGGTGACAGTGACCCAGGGGTCTCACATTACAGGATGATGGGAGCAGAGAGAGAGAAACACACTCTCCTTTCCTTTTAAAACCCTCAGAACCACACCCCTTTGAGGCTGGGAAGCCCGAAGTCTATCTGGTGGTGGTGACAGTGACCCAGGGGTCTCACATTACAGGATGGTGGGAGCAGAGAGAGAGAAACACACTCTCCTTTCCTTTTAAAACCCTCAGAACCACACCCCTGACCACAATTTTTAATCCACTCTCTACTGCACGGTCCTATGATCCAATCACCTCTTCAAGGCTCCACTTTCCAATTACTGTAATAAGATTTCCCACCCTCTTAACAGTCACAGTCAGGGCTAAGTTTTTAATACATAAAACTTGGGGACACAATGCAAACTTCAGTGAGTTTTGGGGGGACATAATTCAATCCATCACACAGGTCTAAAGGAAGATGTTTAGTGGGTGAGGAAACAGGTGGTTCAGTCAGACTGTTGAGTTAATTCCCATTTATTCGTACTTCTCTCCCAAACACCTAGGATACCAGGAGTTGGGTATATTAATCCATTTCCGTCTTTTCATTCCCTGGCTCATCTCTATATTTTCTCTATGCCAGAAATGCCTTCTCTTTCACTGGAAGAGGAATTTCATATTTTTATTTTACTGAGATGTTCTTTGTGACTAGTATTACTGAGTTTGGTAAATGTTCTGTGTCTGCTTGAAAAGACCCCCACACACTGTAATCATGGAATTGAATTCTTGCCAGACATCAATTTTATGTATTTAGATAGACTGACTTTATTTTCTTAAGTCTTTTTGATAATGGTGTTTTAAAATCTCCTCCTACGATGACTATTCCTCCCTGTGTTTCTAATAATGTTTGATTTCTGTATCTTGTTGTTAGTTTCTTTGGCAGCCACAGATTTGTATCTGCATGCCTCATTATTAGCAGTGGCTGTTAGCATTATGTAACGCTCTCTTTGTCTTAAAAGCATGCCTTTTTTTTTTATTGCCCTGAATTTAGTTCTTCTAACATCAATATTGTTGTCCCTGCTTGCTTTTGTTCAAGTTCGATTAAAACATTTTTTTTCCATACTTGCAATTTTGTATTCTAATCTTAAAAGTAGTGCATGCTCTTTGTAGGAAAATTTGAATGTATTGAAAAGCAAATATAATTGGCAAAAACAAATGCTGCAACAACTCACCAGAGGCAACTGCTCATCCGCCCATGTCCTCCCCTTCTTTTCCTGTGCATGTTTTACAGAGTTAAGATTACATAGTGTAAACAAGTTAATGTTATGCTTTTTTCCCTGAAGTGTAAAGCATAATTACTGCTCTTTTTGTTAAAAAAAAAAAANATTTCCATTGCTTATAACAAAATACCTGAAACTGGGTGATTTATAAAGAAAAATGACATTTACTGCTTACAGTTTTTGAGGCTGGGAAGCCCGAAGTCTATCTGGTGGTGGTGACAGTGACCCAGGGGTCTCACATTACAGGATGATGGGAGCAGAGAGAGAGAAACACACTCTCCTTTCCTTTTAAAACCCTCAGAACCACACCCCTGACCACAATTTTTAATCCACTCTCTACTGCACGGTCCTATGATCCAATCACCTCTTCAAGGCTCCACTTTCCAATTACTGTAATAAGATTTCCCACCCTCTTAACAGTCACAGTCAGGGCTAAGTTTTTAATACATAAAACTTGGGGACACAATGCAAACTTCAGTGAGTTTTGGGGGGACATAATTCAATCCATCACACAGGTCTAAAGGAAGATGTTTAGTGGGTGAGGAAACAGGTGGTTCAGTCAGACTGTTGAGTTAATTCCCATTTATTCGTACTTCTCTCCCAAACACCTAGGATACCAGGAGTTGGGTATATTAATCCATTTCCGTCTTTTCATTCCCTGGCTCATCTCTATATTTTCTCTATGCCAGAAATGCCTTCTCTTTCACTGGAAGAGGAATTTCATATTTTTATTTTACTGAGATGTTCTTTGTGACTAGTATTACTGAGTTTGGTAAATGTTCTGTGTCTGCTTGAAAAGACCCCCACACACTGTAATCATGGAATTGAATTCTTGCCAGACATCAATTTTATGTATTTAGATAGACTGACTTTATTTTCTTAAGTCTTTTTGATAATGGTGTTTTAAAATCTCCTCCTACGATGACTATTCCTCCCTGTGTTTCTAATAATGTTTGATTTCTGTATCTTGTTGTTAGTTTCTTTGGCAGCCACAGATTTGTATCTGCATGCCTCATTATTAGCAGTGGCTGTTAGCATTATGTAACGCTCTCTTTGTCTTAAAAGCATGCCTTTTTTTTTTATTGCCCTGAATTTAGTTCTTCTAACATCAATATTGTTGTCCCTGCTTGCTTTTGTTCAAGTTCGATTAAAACATTTTTTTTCCATACTTGCAATTTTGTATTCTAATCTTAAAAGTAGTGCATGCTCTTTGTAGGAAAATTTGAATGTATTGAAAAGCAAATATAATTGGCAAAAACAAATGCTGCAACAACTCACCAGAGGCAACTGCTCATCCGCCCATGTCCTCCCCTTCTTTTCCTGTGCATGTTTTACAGAGTTAAGATTACATAGTGTAAACAAGTTAATGTTATGCTTTTTTCCCTGAAGTGTAAAGCATAATTACTGCTCTTTTTGTTAAAAAAAAAAAAAGCCTCTGCAAATATCATTTTAATGAGGGCAGAATGGTCCATTCTGAGGCTGTACTATGTCCTGGTCAAGCCGGGCACAGGGAACGAGCAAGTAGGGCCCGGTGGCTCTGGATTAGCGTGCGCAGGCAAGGTGGGGAAAACTCTGGTCTTGCCTTGTGAGGGTGTTTTCTTTTTATTTTAAGCCTGGGTATTGACATCGACCTGTGTTAAGCCCAAGGAAGATGTGATTCTTTGTACTCTGTACATCAAGCTGAAATCACTCAGGCAAAATTTGCCAGAAATCACTGCTCCCTGAGCCCAGCAGGCACTTCCCCTGCCCTGATGGTCTGTGGCCTTTTGGCCACACCAACCTGGTTGGCAGCTCGCTTGCTGGCTCACGGCCCCCCCTGACGCCCGACACCTCTGGGTGCTGGTTCCCTCTAGCCTTCCTTTTGTGGCTGCTGTCCCCTCCCTGGCCCCAGCTTCAATGGGTCTCATCACGGCTTTCTGTATCAGGACACGCTGCATATGCTGATGACTCCCTGAGCTCTAACCCTGTGTGTGCCATCTCCTGGATGGCCACCCAGCGTCCCTTTGAAACCGTAGTCACTTGGAGCAATGGTTTTTCTGCCATTTACTTCATTTCCCGTCTCACCTCCCAGCTTCACCTCTGCCCAGTCATCTCACCATCCACGACTGGAAGTCTCTCCTTACTCCTCCTCCTCCCTCTCCCGCCTGCATCCTGCTGGTTCCTCTTGCCCACGAGCCTGCCCACCCACATCCCATCACTGTGTTTTTGCTCAAGCCCTCAGCGTTTCTTGTCTAGATCTTTGTTTGGGGAATTCAGGGGCATGGAGTTATATCAGTCATCACTTCTGACACACCCGTCACTGGTCCCTCATGGCCATCCTTAATTTATTTTCCCTCACTCTTAGTTGAGATTTGATTCACATAACGTAAGATATACCATTAGGAAGTGTACAATTCTGTGGCTTTCAGTATATTGACAGTGCTTTGCACCTGTCACCACTATGTAATTCCAGAACATTTCCGCCACCTCCAGTAGAAACTCTGCACCTGTTAATCTCTCTCAATTTTCTCCTTCCCCCACCCCCTGCCAAACGTTGATGCCTTTTATGTCTCTATGAATTTGCCTATTCAGGACTTTGCTAATAAGTGATGCCTACAACATGTGGCCTTTTGCTCCTGGCATCTTTCACTTCACATAGTGTTTTCTAGGTTCATCGTGCCGTAGCATCTGTCAGTACCCCATTCCTTTTAATGTCCGAATGATATTCTGTTGTCTGGATAAAGCACATTTTGTTTATCTACTTACCTGTTGAGGGATATTTGGGTTGTTTCTACTTTTTGGCTGTTAGGAATATTAGTGAATATTTATACACGGGGTTTTGTGTGGACACGTTTTCAGTTTTCCTGGGTGTGTGCCTAGAAGTGGAATTGCTGGGTCATACGATAATTCTATGGTTGACTTTTTGAGAAACCACCAGACTGTTTTCCACCGTCTTTCATTATTTTTTAGAAGAATCAAAGACATTCTGATTCCTTATCTTTTGCATGTTTTTTCCTCTCTGGATGCTTGTGGAATCTTTATTTTGTCCCCAGAGTTTTGAATTCCACCATGGTGAGCCTTGATGTAGGTCGGTTTTCATCCCCTAGACTGGACATGCAGCGGCTTCAAGCTGGAATCTAATGTCTATCCATTTTTGGAAATTTTCTTGGAAATTTTAACTGGTAATTCCTCCCCATTTTTTCTCGCCCTCTTTCAGCGTCTCCCGTTGTTCTTGTGTTGAGCTTCCCAGACTGAACGTCTAATTTTCTTCTTCTCTTTTCTTATCTGATCTTATCGCTCTGCTTTCTTTGATCTTTCTTCAGTTTTATCTTTCCTCCCTTCTCTTCAGTTTTTTAAATTTCTGTTATTGTGGTTTTACTTCCAAGTGATCATTTTTATTCTCTGAAAGTTCCTTTTTAGAACATATTCTTATTGAATGGAAGCAATATGTTTTCTTATCCTGTGGAGAATGTCAATAGTATTTTTCGTTTTGTTTTTAAGTTTTCCTCCCTGCATCGTCTGTTTCCACAGAGTTGCTTTTTTCCCTT
>NW_007731721.1:39570-43734 GCF_000696425.1 Galeopterus variegatus
GTTTTGTTTTTAAGTTTTCCTCCCTGCATCGTCTGTTTCCACAGAGTTGCTTTTTTCCCTTTGTTGTTTAGTTTCTGTCTTCCATGTCGGAGGCTTTCCTCGATGTCCACAGATGTCTGGGGGACTTTGGTACCTGCTCACGATTACCCCTGAACAGCGACTAGACAGCCGGGGCACGGGGAGAAGGAAACAAGGGATTATTGCTTAATGGAGTGTCAGTTTGAGAAGAAGTTCTGGAGACAGGCGGCGCTGATGGTTGCACAACTATGTGGACGCACCTAACTGAACGGAATGCCACTGAACTGCGCACTTAAAAATGGTTGAAATGGCAAATTTCACCTTATATCCATTGTATCACAATTTTTAAAAACCCGATTAGACACTGAGCACTTGCGATGGACGTACTGGATTGACAGTAGTGTGGTCTGCACGGGCTGGAGCCTGGCGTGGAGTGGGATCTTGTGGTCCGTTCCTTTTCAACCAGCCTTCATGCCAGTCTTTCTTATTTTGGTCTCTCCATTTTCCCTCCGATTCAGGAGGAACCTGTGCTGCCAGTCACACTGCCTCTTGAGAATGTCGTGGTGCGTGCAGTTGGTTTCTCAGCTGTTCCCTTGTTCCCTTGGGGTCAGCTGTCAGGCTCCTGCCATTTGGTTACCCCCATGAATTTGGTTTCTGGCTTCTCCAATTTTGTGGCTTGGGCTGTTATGTCTTGTGTTTTCTGTGACTTTGGAAGGTTGTGGGGTTTTCTTGTGTTTTTTGTTGCTCATTTGTTTATTTTTAAATCCCTTTCCTGTAGCTTTTAGTGACTTTTGAGTACTGATATCAGATTCGTGCTTTGAACTTATCATCTCATCCTGAAAGTTTCATATTCATCCTTAAGAACTTTTACTACAAATTGGTAAATCGTCCTCCGGGTTTGTGGTATGGACTGACCCAGGAAGAGTGTATGAGAGTGTCTTTTCCTCCGTGTCCTCACTGACGCTGAATCTCATCAACCTTTGTCATCTTTGCTGTTCTGATGAGTGACAAATAGCCTCTCATTTTAAAATCTGCATTTTTGAATACTAGTGGTTGTGAACACTTTTTTCTATGCTTAACTACATTTCTTTTTTAGGGACTTTCCTATCGATGACCATTTTTCCTTTTCTATGGGACTATTTGTCTTATTGATTTATAAGAACTTTTTTTTTTTTCCTTTTTGTCTTTTTTCGTGACCAGTAACGGGATCGCAACCCTCGGTGTCATGCCCGTACCGCGCTCAACCAGTGAGCGGACCGGTCTCTATATGGGATCCGAACCCTTGGCGGGAATGCCACTGCACTCCCAAGCGCCGCACTCTACCGAGTGCGCCACTGGGCCGGCCCAAGAACTTTTTTTATATTAAATTAATTTTACATTCACTTGCAGGTATTTCTCTCAACTTGTGCTTTCCACTTTAATTTGTTTCATAGTATTCTTTTTAACAAGCATAAATATTACATTTTATATAGTCAAATTAGTTTTTTCCTTTCGATAATGTCTTAAGAAAGTTATTCATTATCCCTAGACCATACAAATATTCACATATTTTTTATAAGTAAATATTTCTTTTCAAAATAAATTCCAGATAGATTACATATTTTTATATAAGGTGTGAAGAGTTTTAACATGGAGACCTAGTTCCAAAGTATGTTTATCATAATTTATTTATTAGTCAATCTTTTAAGCGCTGATTTGAGATTCACTGTTTTCTTCATATGCTAAACTAATTAGGTTTGGGAACATGATGACTGGTGGCTCATGAAGGAGGGTGAAGAGGAGGTAGGAGTCAAAGAGAATTCCCAGGGTTGTTGCTCAGGTGACAAGGTGGGTATTGGTGCCTCACATTAAGAAAGGGAATATATTAGGAAGAGCAGGTTTGAGTTCACTTTTTGGCTAGGTCAAGTTCCACCTTCCTATGCAAGTTTACTGTGCCTTCAAAACTCAGAAGAGGTATGACTTTGGCCATCAAGTTTTCTTTAAAATAATTTTAGAATCTTCCTCTTTTCTACTGGTATGGCCCTCAACACTCTTCTGTGGGCCTTATCAATAGTTCTTAACGATTCTTTTTATCTTCCTTTGTTACCTTCCTTGTTCTAAAGCAACAGCATGTGTAGAAAAGAGTGGACTCAAATTCTGGCCCACACTCTAGCTGTGTGGCCAAGGCACTTAACTCTTCCGATCTTGTCTTGGCCAAGGCACTTAACTCTTCTGATCTTGAGTGAATTGGGGTAATAGTGGCTTTCACGCAGGGTTTTGTAGTGAGGGCCAGAGGTCATACTTATAGAGCCTGACAGTATTACGAGGGAGGTTACTGTAGTGTACTGATGATATTATTGGATGTCTAGCTCCAGCTTTTTCCTCCACATCTAACTTACAAGTCACCCATACTGGGAAACCCTCCCAGATTTTGCAGGTGTGGCCAGGTGTAGTTGGGCACAGGGCTCACCATGCTGTGCTGCGTTTGTTTGCTTGCTTGTCTCTAAACTGTAGGACACGTGAGGGCAGGAGTGACAGCGTCTTTGTGCTGCTGTCCTGGGGCCCAGCGCACGTGCCAAGTCATGGTCGCTGCCGAAGAAGCTAATGGCAACCGCACATGGGCAAAGAGGTCTTTCTCTGCTTCTTCCAGTGTTCTGGAAGTTTTTTATATTTGGCGTTGTACATTTTGGCTTCAGTGCAATAGTTACTTCGGTTCAGATCTCAGAAGACACCCATCTCCAGCAATTGTCATTCGTGTTTCTTGGTGATTTGGACGATTGTGTACTGGTCACTCATGTTTCCCTGCAAAACGAGCACATCAGATCACCCTTTTCTCTGGGTTGTATTTGAACGTTGAAAGAAGCATGGCTCCGGTTAGAAAACTCTTTTGAGTGGAAGGTTATACCCTCTGGACTCTCAGAAGGTATTTTGGAGAAGAAGCCCCACTGGCATCATTTGCTTTTCTTCCTGGTCTATAATTGCAGAGATAGGTGAAGACTCATGTTCCGGGGAGATAACATTCTTCCCGCATTGCTGGGGCCCTGAGTGAAATGGCCGAGAGACACTTTGTTATCACGCGGCTCCATGCTTGGCCGGCCTCTTTATTTCACATCACCTGCCTTTCCCCTGCCTGGAAAGAGCCTTCCTAATCAGGAGTAATCCTTGTTTTTGCCCCCAACCAGATCACTGCAGTGTGACAGCATTTGCTCTGTGTCTCTGTAATCACGACTAGATTGTACATTACATTTCACTTTGCATATTTTCAGGCCACAGAGAGGAGAAGATGAGACGGAGAATGTATATCTTTATACAATAGAGAGTGTGAGAACCACAGCCGAAGCTTTCTATGCTAACTGGCTTTAGAAAGCTGCAACAAAAACCTTTTTGTTTGAAATAATTATAGGTTTACAGGAAGTTGCAAAAATGTACATGAAATCCTGTGGAGCATTCACTCAGTTTCCCCCAATGGTAACATCTTGCAAAACTCTGGTACACACTGTCACAACCAGGAAATTGACTATGGTACAATCCCAAGAGCTTATTCTGATTTCACCGTGTGTATGTGTGTGTGTAGGTAGTTCTGTATGATTTTATCACATGTGTAGATTTGTGTAATCACTACCATAATCAAGATACAGAGCCAACCGTCCCACCATGCCGGCTCTCTCCTGCTGTCCCTCCACAATCACACCCAGCTCCTGCTTCGATCTCCAGCCCCTGGCAGCCACTCATCTGTCTGCATCTCTGTAATTTTGTTATTTCAAGAATACTCCGTACGTTGAACCATACAGTATATAACCTTTGTGGTTGGCTTTTTATACTCAGCATCATTCCCCTGAGATCCATCCAGGTAGTTGTGTGCATCAGAGTTCATTCCTTTTCATGTCTGCACAGTATTCCATGTGTGGACTAACAGTCTGCATGACCGTTCACCCATTGAAGGATGTCTGAGTTGTTTCTTTGGGGTCTTCATACATAAAGTGTGCATCAGAGTTCATTCCTTTTCATGTCTGCACAGTATTCCATGTGTGGACTAACAGTCTGAGTGACCGTTCACCCATTGAAGGATGTCTGAGTTGTTTCTTTGGGGTCTTCATACATAAAGCTGTTATGAACATTTGCGTATAGGTGTTTGAAAATAAATTTTCATCTCCCTGGAATAAATGA
>NW_007731721.1:44125-45385 GCF_000696425.1 Galeopterus variegatus
AGGACCAAAAGTTGTTGTCTTACAGCTTCAGCCATGTATGTGCGAGAGACAGGACTCTCCAGGGGAGTCCCAGGCAGGGTCAGTGGTGCTCTAGTCTGGGTCACATGCCCGTTCTTGGATTCATCAAGTGTGTCCAGGAGGGCAGGGTCGTGGATGGGATCTCCACACCCCAGGAACCATGGGGCAAAGCTCCAGAAGGGGGAGGTGGTGGACAAGCATACCATGGACCTTTAATACAAAGGGGATATCGCATTTGGGGTTTCCATAGGTTGGGGAAATACATGAGGTCTTTGTGAAGGATGTGGCACATAAGTGGATCATGAAAGCATTTGGACATGTCAGTTTGGGGAGGACAGCCACAAGAGGAGGTGCACAGCAGACTCCTGGAGGCAGGGGAGCTTGGGGCGTCTGCAGAGCACCGTGCAAGCATGATTTGATGTGTAGGAATGGGAGGGTGCAATGAAGTTTTGGAGAAAGAGGCCTACCTGGGGAAAGATGGAGGACCTCACTGGGCCACAGTACCGAGCAGGGACAGCGTAAATCGGCAAGTCTTTGTTCTCTGAAGATGCTGAGCAGCCTCAGAGCAGAAGGGTTGGAAAAAGCAGCCCAGGCCAGGATGGGGACCAGCAAGACAGAGAGCAGAGGGAGAGGTGGATGGGGAAACCCAGGGGCTGGTCGAAGTTGTTTCCAGGGAGGCCAGAGGTGGCCACATCTACCTTTGTTCCCTGAGGAGCAGTGTTCCAACCTTAGTCATATTTACTGGAAAAGTGAGGTGGAAAGTTGAGCTGACATCAACGTGACAGTCAGTGTGCTCTGGTCTGCTTGCTGGGGCCCAGGCTCGTTGGCCTCAGGCTGTGCTGCGGGGTCTGGGAGGGTTAGTGCCAGAGACTGGCAAAGAGCTCAGAGCAGGGCCTTGCCTGGCCTCTCTGATAGCCTAGGGCAAGGTGGTGTCCTCCAGAATTCTGAGGGCTTTCCTTCTTCTCTAACACACATGGAAGGACAGACAGCTGGGTGGCCTCGGGGGGCTTGCTAGTTAGTCACCTCTGTAGGATATCCAGGCACACCAGACAGCACGCATGACAAATGACCTCCTTGCCTGGGTGTGGACCTCGCTGCTAACTGAGCACACGTCTTCTTGGGTCTTGACCATCCTCTGACCTGGGAGAGAGTCACTTATGTCCATTTTTAAAAGGAAGTTGGAGAGTGGAGAGGCAGATGCCATCCTAATTGCAACACAGCCAGAGTTCACAGAGCCCAGGG
>NW_007731721.1:46752-48790 GCF_000696425.1 Galeopterus variegatus
GAGGTCCTGCCTGCAGGTGTCATGATGTTTCCCCATTGGTTTGGGTTACTCAAATTTATCTTCTAAAAGGTGAAATGTAAATGGAAGAAGCAGTGGAGAAGAATTTCTTAACGAGGGGATTGAAAGCAGAGATGGCTTTCCCTTTGAAAGTGCCTCTCATGAACACAGGCTCGGCGTGATATATTTAGTTTAGCACTTTGGTATTTTGGACCTTACATCTCTGCTTTCTTCTTTTCATCTCTTGCTTTCTTTTGTCCTTGCTTTGATCTTGCTACGGAATCGCCCTTAAAATGCTCCCATACACAGCAAAAGCGTCCCTTTTTAATCTTCTCCCATTCTTCCTGAAGCTTCATGCTCTCCCCTTTTTCCCCTCTGGCCCTCCTCCCCATAGTCAGCAAGCGCATTAAGTCTGCAGAGCTGTGAGATGCTCAGAGAATAACGTGTGCACGTGGCCTCCTTCTGTGTTATCTTATCCTGTTTGTTCATGTTTATTTCCTCGCCGTGTGGTTCTTCAAGCCCGGGGTTGCAGAGATGGAGAGGCCCGTGCCATGCGCCCAGATGTATCACCAAAGACACAGCTCCCATGTCACTGCAGCTCCTTTAGACTTTGGTGTTTCTGTCCAGAGGAGTTTGGAGGCCAGTAGAAGTAATTCTCCTTCTAGGAATTTATTTGAAGAATTAAGGATTGAATATTTAATCAGATGCCCCACCTTCTGAGCTCTTGTCTGGAGAGCATCGGCAGCTGTCAGTGGGAGGCAGCCTAGAAAGGCAGATGCGTGGCGCACATGCAGAGCCTGGGCTCCCACCAACCCGGCTGGCCAACCTCCTGCTCCTGGCTTCAGCTCTGACCCCTCACCTTCCCCATCAGGAATTGGTGCTGATGGCAGCAGAGGAGGAGAGAATGGGATTTGGCACACTGGCTGCTTTACTCCCGTTTGGTCCTCACATGACCCTGTGTGGTGGCACAGGATCACACACGGTGGTGGTTGGCCTGTGAGCAGAAGTGGGGTGCTTCCAAGCGAGCAGAGGCAGCTGTCCCTTGTGACAAGCCCCACAGCCTTGCACCTCCGCAGGGCAGAGGAGCGTCTACGGACTCCACAGCATCGCATCTGCGTGTATAGGTGGTCACTTAAAACTGTGGACCTGGTGAGAGCCCCTGACCCTCTGCCTTAGTCCGTTTGGGTTGCTACGAGAGGGTACTTCAAGAAGTTTGTGGAAAAATGGAATTAAAAAATATCACGACTCTCCATGAACTTTTTGGAAGTACCCTTGCATGGCAACCTACCTTAGACTGGGTAATTTGTGAACAACTGAAATTTCCTAAAGGCTGGGATGTCCAAGATCAGGCACTGGCAGACTCANGAGAGTGGAGAGGCAGATGCCATCCTAATTGCAACACAGCCAGAGTTCACAGAGCCCAGGGAGGGTCAATGTCAGCCTTCCCAGTCCTGGGTGCTCAAACCCTCTGGTTTCCTGGGGCTACAGCCTCCGGCTCCCTGTCTGTCCCTCCCCCTTCCTCCCAGTTTATAGCTGCCTTCCTTGCATCCCTCCCATACCCTTTCCAGATTCAGCTTTGTTTCCTAAGGCATCTCTACTCTCTCTAGATCTTTGCAAAGCTACACACATAACAAATTAATAATGACTGCTAACAGTTGCTGAGTGCATGCTGTGTGCCAGACACTGAGCTCAGGGCTTCACGTGCATTATTTTATTTAATTATTATCCATATTAACTGGTCACCCTGACTTTATGCAGCTTCAAGGACAACATGAATGCTGTTGACCACGATGTGGTCCTGCCTTCCCCCATGTCCCCAGACTTAATGTAAGTGCCTCAGTGCCCCCCTCCTTGAGACTTTCTATTTTCATTCTTTTTCCACATTCAAACTTTACTGTCCTGTGTACTCTTTGTGCACCTTAAATCAGTAGTGCTTTCGTGAGTCCTTAGCCCAGACGATCGCGAAGTGTGGGAATGTCGGGTGTTACAGTGGTTGGTATTGGCAGAGCTGCTATTCAGCCAGAGTGTTCTGCTGTGGCGT
>NW_007731721.1:49531-50913 GCF_000696425.1 Galeopterus variegatus
TGACAGATAAGAAACCCATCTGTTTCGTGTCCAGGATATTCAACCAGGTTTCTCCCCCTCAATTTTTTTCATTTTAGAGAATAATATTTTAAAAATTTGTTATTGGTCTTTGTATGGCCATTTTTATACATTTAGTTGCTTGCTTATTCAGGCATAAAGATATTATTAGGCACACCTGGAAATCCAGGTGTTTTAAGTCTGTCTTTTGTGTTCTTTCTAGGGCATCAAAGCTGATTCTCACATATATAAAATATCAAATTGTCTCAGGGAAAAAGATGGAGCAGAAATGTCACGTGTCCTGATGAATGTCTGTGCGAAGACTGAGTTAAGAACTTGTTTTCCCCACGCTGACTGTCGTAAGGCCCCAGGCACAGCAAGTTGGCGGTCCCTGTCAGGGATGGAGAGAAAGGCCAGCTCTGGGGAGAGCCCAGGGCATGAGTNTGCCTCAGTGCCCCCCTCCTTGAGACTTTCTATTTTCATTCTTTTTCCACATTCAAACTTTCCTGTCCTGTGTACTCTTTGTGCACCTTAAATCAGTAGTGCTTTCGCGAGTCCTTAGCTCAGACGATCGCGAAGTGTGGGAATGTCTGGTGTTACAGTGGTTGGTATTGGCAGAGCTGCTATTCAGCCAGAGTGTTCTGCTGTGGCGTGCCAGTCTACAGCTGGTCTGACTGGCTAGTGCCTTTGCTTCTGGCCGGTATGGATCTTGATAGTCTCTGTTGGCTGGAAGAGGGATGTTAGGTCCTGCAGGCTTTTTGGATGCCAATAAGAGCTATTGTTTAAAGAACATTCTTATGCTACATAATGCCCTAACACGGGCCTTTCCTGTAAGAATGCGTGGGAATTTTATTCGGGCATAGGATCCACACTGCCTTTGACCTTGGAGAGTTCAGGGCTCTGAATATAGAGGACCCCAAAATGCTAGCGAAGGGTGAGCTGGCCAGATGACTTCCTTCAGTTACTCCATTCCTGGCTGCCAACTGCGTGTGAAGAAAACCCGAGGAAGAGGTGACCGAGAATCTCCAGGATGAGCCTCGTTCTCTCCAGGGCTTCATGTTTCTTGTGTTCTGTTCTGCTCTCTCCCCTTAATGACTGTGACTTTTGCTATTTCAAGGAAGAGATCTGCCAGCTTCAGAGCATTCAGAATCAATATCACAGTAAATGAGAAACATAATGAAAGAAAAACACACTCCAGCCTGTAGACAAATTTGATCGCCTAAATTCACGTGTTATTATTAAAATCAGCTGCACATGCTGGACTTTTAGCTGACTTTGATGGGGTGAGATGGGGGCTGCTCTTTTAATCTGGGGACTCAACTTGGAGGTCCTGCCTGCAGGTGTCATGATGTTTCCCCATTGGTTTGGGTTACTCAAATTTATCT
>NW_007731721.1:52253-53177 GCF_000696425.1 Galeopterus variegatus
TTGTGAACAACTGAAATTTCCTAAAGGCTGGGATGTCCAAGATCAGGCACTGGCAGACTCAGTGTCTGGTGAGGGCTGTTCTTCTGTGTGTCCTCACATGGTGGCGGGGGCCAACAGGCTCCCTCAAGCCTCTTTTATTAGGGCACTGATCCCATTAAAGAGCATGGAGCCTCATGACCTAATCATCTCCCAAGGTCCCCACCTCTTCATACCACCACAATGGAGGATTAGGGTTCAACATATGAATTTGAGAGGCACACAAACATTCAGACCATGGCACCCTCTCTGTGACTCAGTTTCCTCATCCATAAAATGGGGATAATAACACCCTTACCTCACAGAGTCATTAGGAGGGTGGGAGGAGTTGCTGCTGGTGTAGGTGAAGTGGTTGCAACAGCATAAGCCCCTTAACAAGTGTTGAATCCAAAATCGAGGGGTGCTGCACATTTGCAAGACAGCCAGCCATTCTCTGGTTAAATTGTGAAACAGGATCTAATCTGGATGAATAGTGTGCTGGAGCATTTCATGATTAGCTGACATTTTTAGTCAGCTTGGTTAGCAATTTTGGGATATAAATGTTTCATTAAAGAGGCAGGCAAGCATAGTATTTGAAATCTTTGAAAAATAGTGATGGTCAGTAGAAAAGCAGCATTGCACTGGGGACGTCAACCTCACCAGGCCTTCCTCCCCCCGTGGGTGCACTTGGAGGCCTTGGAGGGGTCCTAGCTTTGTGTTTACAGGAGCATGTATTTTTGTAAAATTTATGAAAGATATTTTTCTCTTTCTTAAAGAGGATCTCCCAATGGTTTAAAACTTCAGGCCCCACAAGACCCACATTCATTTCTGGGACTTATTGCTCCCTCTGACAGATAAGAAACCCATCTGTTTCGTGTCCAGGATATTCAACCAGGTTTCTCCCCCTCA
>NW_007731721.1:54218-88222 GCF_000696425.1 Galeopterus variegatus
GTCACAGAGAACAGTCCAGGAGCAGGGATCTGCCCTGGGAGAAAGTAGTCGGAAGGAACAGGAGGCGGGGAGAGCACAGCAGACCGGACCGTGCTTTGGAAATAAGCTTCCAGTCCACCAGCAACCAAGATGGGGATTGGAAGGGCCAGCTGGCCACAGAATAGGGAGTCAGGTCCTCAGTGAGGCCTAAGGGTTTAAATTAACACACAAAAAATCACCTCTCCCTCCCCACTTTTAAAATTAACCACGGCTTACAGACAAAAAAGACCCCATGTGAATGACTTCATTTTTATGAAGTGTCCAGAGTAGGCAAATCCATAAAGACAAAAAGCATATTAGAGTCCACCAGGGGCTGGGGGAGGGGAGAGTGGGTTGCAGCTGCTTAAGGGGCATAGGATTTATGCTCCGGGTGATGAAAAAGTTGTGGAACTAGGTATTGGTGATGGTTGCACAACATTGTGAAAGTACATAATGCCACTGAACTGTGTATTTTAAAATGGTCAATTTTATGGTGTTTTGCCACAGGAAAAAAAAATTATCCAGCAATTTTTAGACGTTTTGGGCTTGGTGAGCGTCATCTGGGGCTGGCCCACGAAGGCCTGCTCTGTTAGGAGTGCTCAGCGAGGGCCTGGGAACCTGTGTTTCCTCAAGGACCCAGGGATTCTGCAGATGACTGGCGGAGAGGCAGGCATTTCTGTTTGGTTTGGTGCTTTAATTGGAGCATGCCATATGTGCTGTTTTCTCGTCCCCAGCTGTCACAGCCCATGCTTTTCCAGCGAGCAGCATGCCCAACCCCGGCAGCTGCTGGCAGGGAGGTGTGAGGAGTATGCGTGTTGGTGACGGGCCACTCTTGGCACCAGGAGGTGTGCTGGCAGGGCCATGGGGTGGGAGTCAGAACAGTGGCAGCGAGGGCAGAAGCCAGGAGCACGTGGCACCTGGTCAGGGGACTGACCTCAGTGTGAGGTTGCTCCATGCGGGGGTGGCCAGTGATCAAGATGCCAGTTTTGGAAATAGCATGGTGACCTCATTATGTAGGCTGAGGTCATCTCCAAGGGTTCGGTCTTTAAGTCAAGCAGGACAAGAAGGCCCAGGCAGCAGGAAGAGCAGAGACGGACAGGGCCACTCTGGGATTCTAGAACATCTCATCGGGATGAGCCCAGTTCCACGCTCATCACGGTGGAGTTAGGTAGGGGCAGACACAAAGCCAGAGCGACCTGCATGTGCTTACCCGAACAGATGCTGCCATCCCTGGGAGCTCATTAGAAAGGCCACCCCTAAAAAAAAAAAAAGAAAGTCCATCCCTGATTCTGACGCAGAATAGAGCCTGAGAAACAGTCATCTAACTCAGCCTTTTTCTCCTTAGTCTCCTCAGCTCGAGGGAGAACTGTAATATTCGGTAAGTCTCATCATCAACCCTTAACTGTGAGAGGTCATGTGGCCCACTACTGTGGACACACGGACTTGGCCTTACCCTGGACGGTGTGGTCACCTCCCAAGCCCACACCTGTGCAGTGCCGGGTTCTCGCACGGGTTTTGGAAGCAGGTGGACATGAGTCTGCTCGGCCAACACTTGGTCCTGAGCAGAGCTTAGAGACACGGGACTGTACGGCTTATTTTCTATTTTCACTGAAAGTGCAGGAACTAGATAGAATTCTCTAATACAGTAGTCCCCCTTATCCACAGGGGGTATGTCCGAAGACCCCAGGGGATGCCTGAAAACGCTGATGGCACTGAACCCTATACATAACTATGTTTTTTTCCCATACATACATACCTATGATAAAATTTAACACATAAGTGAGGTACCATAAGAGATTAACAATAGCTAATAATAAAATAGACCAACTGTAAGAATGTTCCAGCTGCTGCTCCCAGTATATCATTACTCTTACACTTTGGGGCCATTCTGAGATACAGTATGGGTGACTTGAACACTAGCTCTGTGACACTGCAGCAGTCGGGCCGGTGACCGAGATGGCCAAAGGACTGACAGGCAGGTAGCGTGGACAGGGTGGATCGCTGGGCAAAGGGAGGATTCATCCAAAGGGCAGGACAGAGCAAGATGGTGTGAGGTTTCATCACGCTACACAGAATGGTGCACAATTTAAAGCTTATGAATTGTTTATTCTAGAATTTTCCTTTTAATATTTTGGGGCCACAATTGAATACGGGTAACTGAAACTGCAGAGTGTGGGAAAGCGGTACTGCAGATAAGGGGGTGTTACTGTTAATGTTTTCTGCTTTAGTAACTTGCGTAGGCCTGGGTGACAGGTGTCTCATTCCTTGTTAAGGAGCAGATATGTTGAAGCTCCCTGCTGGTGACTTCTGAGCATGGCCAGGGTTTGCTTCCCCACTTTTGACGACCCCAAATGCTGTTTATCAAAATCTTAAGAAATACAAGGATTCCCAAATGGCACTAGGCCAATTTAGTATTAGATTTTATAACACTGGAGGATAAATGTTTATTTTTGGAAAAATTAGTTTTTGGTTTTTTCTCTGAGTTTGTCCATGAGAAAAACCTTACATAAAATGTTTTTCTTTCTGTTACTGAAATGTCCAATAATGGTTTCCTTTGTTAAGGATGATAATGGATCTTAGGTGAGCACGTGGCATTTCTACCCTGCTATAGACTGCATTGTGTCCCCCAAAGCCCATGTATTAGAATCTTACCCCCCACTGTGACAGTGTTAGGAGGACGGGAAATCCTGTGATGGTAATCGAAAGGGTGGGCCTTGAAGAGGTAGGAGTAGATGGGTTAATACATTGATGGTTTAATTGGTGGTCATGAGCATGGTTCTGAGGACTTTAAAAGGAGAAGGAGGGAGGAGTTAGCTGTCGCTCTGCTCTGCCATTTTGCCATGTGATACCCTGGGTCACTGTAGAGTCACCACCAGGAAAAGCCCCTCACCAGATGTGTTCCATGGACTTTGGACTTCTTAGCCTCTGAAACTGTAAGCAATAAATTTTGTTTCTTACAGATTCTGCAGTTTCAGGTATTTCTGTTATAAGCACCAGAAACAGACTAACATATACCCACTGTCAGATTGGGGGCTGTTTGCTCCCGTGGTGAGCCTGGGGCTTGCCTGACGTGGTTAATTCTTGAAGATGAATTTGGGCTCTTAACACCCCACCCTCGTAGTTTCTCTCCTTTTCCAAATTGCAACAATTCAGTGCCCTCAGGCTGTCTCAGTGGTGTCCCTCCAGGACCCCCTTTTGTGGACAGCTCCCCTTTGCTGTCCTTGGCATCTAGTTCTGCCTGTGCTGACCCTGTCCCCGCAGGGCAGCTGCAGCCAGAGGGNGGAACTCCGTTTATTTGCAGGGCGGCACAGCTTATATAGGGAAAAAGGGCAGGGCGGGTTTTGATATGAGAGATCAAGCAAAGAGCCAATAAGAAGGGCTTAAAAGGATAGGGTGAGGTGGTGGGGAGGCTTTACGCGAATACGGAACTAAAGTTGCTGAATCACTGGGACCCGGAAGGGCGAGGCTGGCAGCTACGTGCCGTTGAGCGCTAGTGAAATGGTGGCCGCGGAGCGCATGGACTGGCGCCTGTGTGCGTCAGGGCGCATGCGCGCAAAGTTATGCCCAACAGGTTAATACATTGATGGTTTAATTGGTGGTCATGAGCATGGTTCTGAGGACTTTAAAAGGAGAAGGAGGGAGGAGTTAGCTGTCACTCTGCTCTGCCATTTTGCCATGTGATACCCTGGGTCACTGTAGAGTCACCACCAGGAAAAGCCCCTCACCAGATGTGTTCCATGGACTTTGGACTTCTTAGCCTCTGAAACTGTAAGCAATAAATTTTGTTTCTTACAGATTCTGCAGTTTCAGGTATTTCTGTTATAAGCACCAGAAACAGACTAACATATACCCACTGTCAGATTGGGGGCTGTTTGCTCCCGTGGTGAGCCTGGGGCTTGCCTGACGTGGTTAATTCTTGAAGATGAATTTGGGCTCTTAACACCCCACCCTCCTAGTTTCTCTCCTTTTCCAAATTGCAACAACTCAGTGCCCTCAGGCTGTCTCAGTGGTGTCCCTCCAGGACCCCCTTTTGTGGACAGCTCCCCTTTGCTGTCCTTGGCATCTAGTTCTGCCTGTGCTGACCCTGTCCCCGCAGGGCAGCTGCAGCCAGAGGGAATTCCTTTTTCTTACTGGTCCCAGCAGGAACCTCCTGTTTGTTCTCAGCTCTCATTTTCTCGAATGCATTTGACTTTCCTGACACTGGATGCTGGACAGCTCTTTGAGGACAGGCACTGTGTCCTTCTCTGTTAACGTTGGCAAAGTGAATGTACATGTCCTCCTCTGGGAGACTCTGCCCTTTGTGTGACTGTGCTCCTGTGACACTTCCTATGCACGTGTGTTTCAAAAAGTGTGGTTCTAAGTCGTCCTCATAGCATCTTTGGACTACCACCTCCTTACACGCCACCGTCCCCACACCGCTGTCTCTAGCACCTCTGTCCTGTCTTCCCACCTCGGACCATTATCTTGGCCTGGCTGTCTGTCCCTGGCTGTCCGCCGGCACTTCAGCTGCCTCCAGATACTCTCATCCACCTGTTCCCCCTCTGCTCCTCCTCTTCTCTTTTTTAGTTAATGGCATCTTCCCAGTCCCCGGAAGCCCAAGTAGATCTAGTTCTGTGCTTTTATATTTTCTTCGTGCTTATGCATTCTGGAATAGTGACAGCACACGTCCAGACCTGTTTAACTTAAACACCTTCTCCATGAACATGCCCTGCCAAAATAATGTCTCCCTCTGTGGCTCCTCACAGCACGTTCTCTGTGGCTGTGTTTGAGTATGGTAATGTTTGAACATATCTTCTTAACCTGACTGTAAGTATCTTGAGGGAGCGCCTGTGTCCAAGTTGATTTTGAATCCAGGCGAGGCCATAACCCCACACCTTATGAGTAAGGTTCAGAGTCATGCTGCAGGGCCTGAGGAGAGACGCCTGCTCTGTGTCACTTGTTCTTAAGCCTGGCTAGTTGGGTGGTGACCCCTCTCCCAGTGTTTCCATAATAGCCCATAGGCTGTAGCTTCAGTTGTATTTCGGACAATGTGTCCCTGAACTTGTCAGAGTGAGAATAGTGTCTACCCCTGTGCAGTGATATGGCTAGTTAGGTAGAGAGACAAGTTGTTGTAAGGCTGGCCAGTTTGCTCGGTTGTTTAGAGTGAGCTGCTGATAACACCAAGTTCCGGGGTTTGATTTCTGTACATGACAGCCAAAAAAAAAAAAAAGACTTCATTGGAAGTTATAAAATTGATCCATGTTATTGATAGTATTGAACCAATTATTATTAGATTTGACATTTATTGAATGCATATTAAGGGCTTTATTTATAGCTTCTCATTTACTCCTAACAGCCATGAGGATAATACCAAATGATTGGACATTATCCTTTATCCCTTTATACTTGGCAAAGCCCTTTCGTGTCCATGTCTCGGTAGCCTCAACATGCAGGAAGGGCAGCCTCAGTGATCTGCACTTATTCCAACTTCAGAAATTCCTACCTTTTTCTCTCCCTTGCAGTCTCATGACCACTTATCAAATGGGGAAATCCCTTGATACTTAGCCATGGTGCCTCACACAGCTCGATGCTGACGTCCGCTTACTGGGCAGAGCCACAGCCAGGTCGCAGGTTGCCTGGCATCAGTGGGTTAGCAGTGCCTGCGGGTGCCCTGGCATGGAGCTCAACTCCATGTTCAGGGTGTCCTCCCTGAGCACATGGAGGCTCCTGCGTCATAGGCCAACTCTCGTGAGTGAGCAGGGTCCTGTCGTGCCATTCCCAGTGTCCTGCCCATGCCTGATTCATTGCCATGACTGGCACATCCCTCTGTCCCCTGCCCACCCACCCAGTGCTCATGGGGAAAAATGGAGCCCTAAGCAGCTGTGGCCTGCCCCTCTTCTCACTAGCATTCTTGCTTCAGGAAACTCACTTACCCGGCAGAAAACCTAGCCAACATTAGGTCTGTAGATGGTTTCTGGAAGTCCAAGATTCTCTGGGCCTCTCCCGTCCCAATTGCTTGGTTATCCCCCCTCATGGCAAGTGAAGAAGCGGAGGGTCTCCACAGCCAGGCTTCTCCGCTGCCCCTCACCAGCTCTGGGGTGATGGTGAATAGGGTATCCATACAGAGAACTCCACCATAGATACCTTGTGATGGGGCGTGCTGTGTGCAGGCATGTGCAAAGACTGCCCCGTGCATTTGAGCTCGTGGTCCTTGGGGTGTGCTTCCCGACACCAGAGCCTCGGCACCCTGGTCTTGTGAGAAACGCAAGTACTCAGGCCCTCCCTAGACCCACCGAAAGCGAAACTGAGGGCATGGGGATGGGGGCTGTTTCAACACCTCCAGTTGGCGCTGATGCACCCGCAGGTCTGAGAACCACCATTCTGGACTGTAGGCCCACTTTTACCACCTGGCACGACTTCCTCAGGCTCTCTGGGCCACTGTGAAATCCCTCTTCAGATCCTTCAAACCTGTGTGGAGAGAAAATAAGATAATTACTAATAATAGCTACTCGGTGTTGAGCATTTACACTATGTCAGGGATAATTCTAGGAATTCTCTCTATATTAACTCATTTAATCCTCGTAATAACCCTGTGAGGTCAATTCTGTTATCATTAGTGCCCTTCTTTAGGTGAGGAAATTGAGGCCCAGATTGACTGGCCAGTTTGTCCAGGGTCACTCGGGTGATAATTGGCAGCACTAGGTCTGAAGCTAAGGCAGTCTGACCCCTACTCCACATCCCACCACACGCCACGGCTCGGGGGTTGGAGGTTCTGCACCCTCCCACCCAGGTCCCATTTGTTCTCTTTGAGAATGATGGCATCTTGCCACCAATCTGCCTGTATTAGTCTACTTGGGCTCCCATAACGAAATGCCATAGACTGCTGGCTTAAACAACAGGAAATTGTTTTCCCACGGTTCTGAAGAGTGGAGGCTGCAGAACGAGGCATGGCTGGGTGGTCTCCTCTGAGACCCTCTTCACATAGTCCTTCCTCTGAGCACACCCCTCCCTGGTGTCTCTATGGGTGTCTGCATTTCTCTTCTTATAAGGACCCCAGTCTGCTTGGGTTAGGGCCACCCTAACGGCCTCATTTTGCTCAGTCCTCTTCTTAAAAGTCCTGCCTCCATATGCAGTCACATCCTGAGGTTCTGGGAGTTAGGTCTTTGACAGATGAGTTTTGTGGGGGGACACAGTTCAGTCCATATCACTCCTGTTCCCCCATGATCCGTGCCTTTGTCTGACAGTACCAATTTCATGTCTCGGTACCCTTGAGGACTCTCTTACCTCCTCATTCTCCGTATTTCTTCCTGGGTCATATGGCTGCTTTCCAGGGACAACAGCCATGACACAAAGAGGTCAGCCTCTCCACGTGCTGCAAATGTGTGTCTTTAATTTGGTAAAAGCTGCCACGTGTATGGAGGAAGCGAGGGACTTCCATAATATCTGGGAATACATCCTTGTTAGCATTTTCTACTTGGAAGTCAGTGATGACATTCTGCTTCTGGACATAACAGGGACCTGCAGCAGGAGAATCTCCAAGGGCAGATCCTTAGAGTGCACTGATCTGAGAACCTTCTCCTGTCAGCCCTTCCCCCATCCTTCCTGCACCTGGCATTGTTACATACACAGAAGTAGCAGCCTCTGTGTCTGTGGAGTGAGACACTTGGGTGGTGTTTTAGCATTTCCGTTACTAGGTGTGTGACCTTGGGATAGGCTAGCTTCCCTAAGGCTGTGCATTCATTTGCAAAATGGAATTAATCTAATTAATTAATGGAATTAATCCAGCAACCTTCTAGGCTTGCTGTAGGGATTAAATTAGATCATAGAAATAAAGCACTTTATGCCTGCTTGTTGTGGAAGGGAGGGTGTTCGGCCCCTGGTAGCGCTAGTTCTTCCACTGAGATAGTTTTCTGCTACTGGGCAGAGATTTGTTTTGCATCCTAAGACCAGCACAAGCCCTGCTAGCATTGCATCTGGTGCTTGATTATAGGTCTGGATCACCCAAGGCACATACCATAAGAATCAGTCTATGTGCAGATGGAAGGGCTTGTATAGAAGTTAATAAACAGGACCCAGGGGGCAGTGGGAGGATAGAATACTGGCCAAGAAAGCAGGAAGAGTCACAAAGAAAAGAAGTCTCAAAGGACATCTGCCAGCCTGCCACAGCTGGGACATAAAAGCCAGGCCTGGTTTCTCTCCAGCCGTATGCACCACATGCTGTCAGCACATGGCTGTGCTGAGTGAGTGTGGCAGAGCATTCTTCTGAGCCCAACTCACTAGTTGTTTCTTCTACAGCTTGTTTTGTGATCTCTGAACTTCCTGGAGCTCTGTAGGCATCACAGTGAGTTGGATGCAAATGTGAAATGACGTGCATTTTGTCGCTTGTAGATGAGCTGAAGGCCCCCTTGGAGGAGTACGTCCAGAAGCGCTACCCGGGGCTGGTGAAGGTGGTGCGGAATCAGAAGAGAGAGGGCCTGATCCGTGCTCGCATTGAGGGCTGGAAGGTGGCCACCGGCCAGGTCACTGGCTTCTTTGATGCCCACGTGGAATTCACTGCTGGCTGGTAGGTCATGGGCTGAAGCTTAGGGGCACCTGGGAGCTGCAGGTGGTCAGGAGGGGCTAAGATCTGGGAGGTGGGACATTTTGCTCCTTTGCTCTGGGGCCACTGGGAGAATGGAGAAGGGTTGGCAGAAGAAGAAAGTGAGCCCATTGTCAGGGATGAAACTGGGAAGTGGGGAGAAATTCATCTGCTGTCTGTTCAGTCCACCAGCATTGTCGTCATCTTCATCAAAATTCCCAGTGAAAATGATGTATTAATTAGACAAAACTCAAGAAAACCCTTGCTAAGGGACAAGACAGTCATTGTTTTATTGTTCTCCTTTCCCACTTTGCTTGTCTTCTTTTCTGGGGAGGATTGGTGAACATTATTATAAGAAAAGAGATCTATTTATAATTCAGTGATTGGGAACAGTTGTTCATTCTCTCATAGACAGTAAGACTGAGTTCCTTAGCTGCGGAAGCGTGACTTGCACTATACTCAGTAGATCTCTGACCGCCCAGTGATGAACTGAGCTGAGTGCTTCTGTGTGCATGGCAGCAGACCAGCCTGGGGGAACTCAGACCAGCCTGGGGAAGCTCAGACTAGCCTGGGGGAGCTTGGCCCATTCAGGGTGGCAGTGGAGCTTAGGGGGCCTTCAACCAGACCCTCTAGGCTGGAAACCTGGCTCTTCCACCAGCTGGCTGAGTGGCCTAGGGCAAGCTGTTTAACCTCCCTGGGCCTCAGTTTCCTCCCGTGTCAAATGGTGATCACTGTATCTACTTTACAGGATTGTTGTGGGGGCTGCACTCATCAGCAAATGTTGAGAACGGTGCCTAGCACATAGTAAGTACTTGGTAAAAATCAGCTATCGTTAGCTCATGAGGAAGAATAGCATGTGTTCACCGATTAGCAAAGGTAGCACGTGATAAGGTGGAGGAAATGGTCTAAGCTGAGAGGAAGAAAAAAGCCTTTCCACAGGGGCAATTAGGGAAGGCTTCTTGGGAGAACAGCATTTGGTGTAAGCCTCCTTTGGTGGCTGGGCTTTCTTTGAGTGGTAGAGGGGTTCCTAGAGGCTAGATCCAGCGTGGACTGGGAGAGGCAGAGTGCCAGAGCGTGTCTAGAAGCCGCAGAAAGTCAGCCCATTTGACTTCAGGCTATATGGTGTGTGCAAAAGCATTGGAGGCAGTAAATGGCCCGGGGTATGTTTTATTGCTCGTTTTAAATAGAAAGATGAGGTGAGCCAGCAGGTAATTCAATAGCTGCAAATGAAAAGAGATGGGTTGTAGACCCTGCATTCTCATTATTCTTCCAAATAATGCAGAGGAATGGGATTTTCACTTGACTCTTTTCCAAAGCCTGTTCTAAACTGGGAGATTAATGCGCTGGCTTCTGAGAACCATCTTTTCCTTCTCGAATGTGGGAAATGATCCCTTTCGGTGTCTGCCTTGGATGCAGTGGCAGAGGTGTGTGACCGTCTGCTAAGCCAGCCGGGCTGCACCTTGACCCAGGGGCCAGACCCCTGCCTAATGCCTGCTCTAGTCCTTGGGGGAGGGAGGCGCTGGGAGCAGGGTTCTGCCTGACTTCGTATGGAACTAGCCCCTGGCCTTCCACTGCTAACCAGTTAAATTATATCCCTTTCAAGAAATCAATTAAATAATCAGTTAAAACAACTGAAATAGTCACACGCACAAAGAGGCTTATTAAAAGCAGGCCGCCCAGGGCAGAAGCGACCTATTTTGGAAAGGGGAATTCAGTTCCAGCAGGGAAAGCAGGTGGTGCCCTGCAGGGGAGCGCTGGGCACTGCATGGGAAACATTGGTGCCATGCAGATCCCACACTGCCGACGTGAAGAGGGTCTTGGTGCTCTGGGTGGGAGGGGACCCTGTGCTCTGAGTTTGGCTCCAGGCTCCTGTCACAGTTCCCACCTGGGAGAAGGCGTGAGCTGCTTTCACACGCGTCACAGCCTGCACGGGAAGCTGCGTGATCCAATGTAGGCGGGTCCCCAGGCTTCGGGGCCTCAGTTTTCATCTTAGCTCCAGCCCACCCTGAGCTTGGTCACATCTGCTCACTCCCGGGGTTCTTGGGGTGCGTACCAGGCGAGGAGTGCCCAGGACAGATACCTTATGTCTACTTCTCTGTGTTTCAGGGCCGAGCCAGTTCTATCCCGCATCCAGGAAAACAGGAAGCGAGTGATCCTGCCCTCCATCGACAACATCAAGCAGGACAACTTTGAGGTGCAGCGGTACGAGAACTCGGCCCACGGGTACAGCTGGGAGCTGTGGTGCATGTACATCAGCCCCCCGAAAGACTGGTGGGACGCCGGAGACCCCTCCCTCCCCATCAGGTCTGTGGGCCGCGGGTCCCCAGAGGCCGGGCAGAGTGGTGCCCCTGAGCAAGGCTGGGAGGGGCTGCTTGGACCGGGGCAGCAGGGTGCACACAGCTCCTTGGGGACCTTGGGTGGCGTAGTGTCAGAGTGTTCTTCTGAGGGAGGACATGGCATTTTCCTCCTTGAGCAGAAGTTTTCAGGGCAGCTCTGCAGTGGTTCTGAAAGTTTAAAACTGATAGTCATGCTCACACTTTATTCTCCCTCCTCTGTTATGAACTGTGCTCAGGAGTTTTCACGTATGGAGTTTGAAAGGTGTTTTTTCCTGGGGCTGTGTCACACTTGAAACCTTATATTATGGTGACATTTCCCACCCTTTTTCATGACACGGGATCACATAGAAATGGACCACAGTGTGTGGCATCTGGGATAGCCTCGGAAGCTCCATGTGAGTCTTGCCCCTGGTCCCCACCAGCTGCCTCTTGGGACGAGGAGATCAGTATCTTGTGGCATCCCAGCTGGGAAGCTCAGGTAGAAAGGATGTTGGTTTCGATGATGTATTAGTTTGCTGTTGCTGCTGCAACAGATGACCACAGCGTAGTGACTTAAAACAGCACAGCTTCATTCTCTTACCATTGTAGAGGTCAGAAGTCTGGAGTCTGATATGAGCCTTATGGAGCTGAAGTCGAGGCATCAGGTGGGCTTGTCCTGCTGGAGGCTGCGTGGAGTACCCAGTTCCTCGCCTTCCCAGCTCCTAGGGCCGCCTCCTGCCCAGGCTCATGGCTGTGCTACATCTTCTTTCTGTCCAGCTTCCTTTATCATGTGACTGTCTCCTCTGCTAAAGGCTCTTGTGATTAGGTTTGGAGTCCACATGAACAAGTCAGGAGAATCTCTCCATCTCGGGAACCTTGACTTAATCACACCTGCAGAGTCCTTTTTCCCATATAAGGTAACATTCACAGGTTCCAGGTTATGATGTGCATGTGCTTTGAGGAAGAGGGACATTGCTCAGCCCACCAAAATTGCTCCGATTTTCAACCGAGATGGTACCCAAGCTACAATTCAGTACTTTCTGTGAGTTCTACTTAGGGGTCAGACTGACTCTTAAAATCATGGTCCTGTCTGAATTCAGAAGAGGGGCCTGCTTACCTTTTCCTAATTTTAGGGGAGTGCTTGTGGATGAGGACTTTTTGCAGGTGGTCATGAAGTTCTTTCTCAGAGAGGTTCTCTTCTCTACCTGCTCAAACTGAAAGCTGACAAACTGCATATGGCAGAGCTACCTGGGGCATATGTGTGCACCAGGGGAGATAAGCTTTGGGGCCTGTAATTTCCTTAGCTGGGGACACCATTCATGCACTGCCGCGGGTCCATTCTCTTGACTTCTGCAGTTAGGAACATAGACTCATCACTAATGTGTGACCTGAGAACCAAAGCATAACCTTAGGGGATTTTTAGACCTCAATGGCAAGTGCTTGAAGACCCATTGGCCTCCAGATCTTAAGGGGATGAAATTCAAATGATGGACGACAGACGGTGAGTTTCATATTTAGCCAAACGACACGTCCTCCCTGACATATGGACAGCTGGCCTCCACGTGACATGTAACGGAATGAGGGTGTGAGCGTCAGTGCGAACAGCAGAGGGAAAGAAGAGGTTGCAGTGCGGAGGAGCTGTGGGGTGCCCAGCACATGTCTGTGATGTCTGTCCCCGAGCGTCTGAGGTGCTAAGCAAGAGGTTAGCTTGTATTTCATGAGTTATGGTGACATTATGGTGACAGATGATTAATATGCACTTTAAAAAGATGCAAGAAAGTCTTGATCATGAGTCATTAATATTAGATGCATCTCTGGTGTACAAAATAGAATCCAATACCAATGATCTCTTTTTAATGGATCTTAACTTATGAAATGCTTAATTTGTTAATAGTTGAGGGGATATATAATTGTAGGAAGGAATTTTTATGGTTCTTCTGATATTATTAAGCAGATGCAATAAGGTTTCTTAAACATTAGGACATGGTGGTTTCCCTTCTCACTGTGATGCCAAAATTTTAGTAGTTACGATTTCACTCTATTAAAGGATAGAAGGAGGAGAACTATTCATAATCCAAATACCTTGAGATTAGATGAGTCTTTAGATACTGAAGCTTCCCAGTAGACAACATATTATAGGAGGTTTTACATTATGGGAAGTGATATCTTTTCTGTTTTAGTTCTTTTCCTGTTTCTTCTTATATGTCTGTTTTTTTCTTCTGCCTGGTAAATAGTGATTGTCCAGGGTTTTCTGTTTGTCCTCTGCTCTTCTCTTCTCTGTCTACGTCAGAGTTTCGGGTGGAGAGAGTGTGCAGGTGCCACTAAAGGGGACAAGGGCCAGGTGCAGGGTAGGGGTGGGAGTGTAGAACACACGCTCACCTGAGGAGGCAGCTGCCACCGGCCCCACGTGATGGTGCTGGGGGACACGGGGCCAGCGTAATCAGGTCCTCGGACTTTCAAGAGAAGCTGTACATCTAGATGCTTTGTGAAATTTCCTGACTTCTAAGTGTTGTCAGTAAATCCCTCTTCCTCTAACCTATGAGGACCCAACATGTTTCTAGACTGCATTTGACCACCTGGGCCCACCAGAACTTGGTCTTTTCTCTATACTTGCTCCCTTGGGGACCTGTCATTCCCAGGATATCCTTAGTCCATGCTTCTTACATTGGGAGTCTGGGCACCTGTGGTATGAGGTATTCTGGGGCTGGGGGACTGAAGAAAGTATCCTCAAAGCCATAGAAGAACCAGAAGCATGGCCAGACTCCCTGGAGCTTGAGGTAAGCCTGTTGAAATCTCCCTTCCACCCCCACGGTGTGTCCCCCACCCTCTCTGCAGTGTCTTCTGTGTAAGCATTTGTGAAGCACTGACTAGCTCTTGCCTCTTTGTAGAGAAGGCTCCCAAATCCATGTCTGAAGCCCTGATTATTCTCTAGAATGACTTCATTTCTGTGCCACATCAACAACCCATCATTACACCAGGAGATTTTAAACTTTTGAGTCAAGGATCTCTTTGATAATTTGATGAGAGCCACAGATCATATCCCCCCTGAATGTGTGTAAGTGGACAGAACTTTGCATATAATTTCATGAGGTTTATAAATGCCTTAAAACCAATCTTCTGAGGAGCCTTAGGGCTTATATTATGAGCCACTGCTAGATACAAGCATTCTTCAAAAAAATTGTGGAAAAATAGGATTGAAACATAATACAAATCTTTCTGTGGACGTTTTGTAGAGAGGGTTCCTCTGTTTTCCTTTACTGCCCACTAGTCTGTAAGTTTCATGAAGCCAGGGCCATGGCTGTCTGCTTCACAGCTATAGCCCCAGTGCCGGATGAGCACCTGGCGCATAGTAGGCATGCCACAGATATTTACTGAATGTGCAGACAGGTGAGTGGCCTCGGAGGCTCAGAGAGGGATTAGGGTTTGCAAATGGTTAGAAAGAGATTAGATTGCCCAGAGGCACATTCAGGAATGAAAGGAAAACACCACTGTTTCTGGGTTGAAGGAGCTTTCACAAAGAGACTGACTAGTAAGAATGGTCAGAGAGGTAGGCGAGAACCAGGGCAGCAGCACAGAGATCCAAGAGCATCCTGGGGCTCACACGATGAGCGCATCCTAACTTCTAACAGCAGTGAAACCATTCGAAGGGCGTCCTTGGATCTGAAGGTAGATGGCAGTGGGGGGTGGGGTGGGACAGGAAGGAGTGGGGACAGTGAGTGCATGTGACACTTCTGAGATGTTTGGGAGAGGTGTAGAGAGGGAGAGGCAGAAATGGAGCAGGAAGCTTCAAGATCTAGGGACACACACTTTTTCAGCGTGGGAGACATAATAAGCGTGTGCCTCCAGCATAGTGGACATGTGGAACTAACTCCTAGAGCATAGTCACAAAGCCCCTGCTGATTTTTTGTTTCTGTTTCCTACTGTCCCGTTTAACTTCAGTGCAGTGAGTCTTTCCCTTGTCCCTGCACGCAAACACCAGCAGACCCCAATGTTTCTCATCACTCTGGGGTAAAAAGTCACTTAAAGTCACATACAGGCCTCAATTCCATTATTGAAATTGTCCAGTCTCACACAATAATACAAACTTAAACTTGATTGAAATTAAAATCTCCACCTGGCCCTCTGCAGTGGGAGAGGGGCTGTCGCTTTTATGCTTTCTGGCCCTCATTCATCTTTTCCCTGGCAGGTGCAGTGTCTGGTGTGGCTGGTGCTGGCTGATGGAGGCTTTGCACTCTTGGGACCAGCAGTGGTTAAAGCCGATTCCTTCCTGAGGTGCTTGGAAGGTTCTTCTAGTTGCTTGGTGTGGGGCGTGGGCAATCTGAACCTCCGTGCCGCGTTCTTGATTCAGTACAGCAGTGCCCCCTCCAGCAGGCCCGTCCCAGTGCACCATGGCTCCTGCCTTCATTCTACCCCATGTCCTCTCACTGCCAGCATCACCTGGCTCCCAGGACACTGTCTAGGGCATCCCTTCTGGTTTGATTTTGTTGACAATGATGTTTTTTATTGAGGTAAAATACACATAACATAAATTTTACAATTGTAACCATTATGAAATGTGAAATTCAGGGGCATTAAGGACATTCACAGTCTTGTGCAACCATCACTACTTTCTTCTTTCAGAATATTTTCATCACCCCAGAGACCCTGTACCAAGTAAGCAGTCATTATCTGAATCTCTCTCCCCCTGGCCCCTGACAAGCACTGATCTGCTTTCTTATCTCTGTGGATTTGCCTGTTCTGGACATTTCATACAGCTTCTTTTTTTTTTTTTTTAATTAATTAATTATTTTTTAATATATATATTTTTTCACATTCTATGATGTTGTTGCAGAGCAGTTGGGAGGGAGGGGGAGAGGGGAAAGGAGAAGGAAATGTGATGGAAGAAGGAGGAAGGAGGAGGGGTGGGATTGAGGCCTGTGGCACCCCCCTCATTTGCACAGGGGAGACAAGGGGGCTTCCAGTGGTGGCTTGGTCGTTGCTGGGCCGGGTGCAGATGTCAGGGAGTTGTGACAAAAGCCCTCAGCCCCCCACCACCCCAGCTCAGGAACCTGGGGCCCTTCTTGCTGTGACTTGGTGGTCATTGCTAGTCTGGTTGCACATGTCGGGGGGCATGGCCAAGGCCCAAGGCCCCTCCACTGTCCTGGCTCAGGAGAGCCCAGGGCACTTCCTGAGGTGGCTCAGAGGTTGTCGCTGGGGTGGTTACGTGTGTCAGGGGGGTGCAGCAAGGCCCTTGGCCCCCACCCTCGGGGCTGGTTGCAGGTGTCGGGGGCATTGCTGAGGCCCCTGGTCCTCCCCCCTTTCTGGCTTGGTATCCCAGGGGACTTCTGGTCCTTTTAGGTGTTATAGGTGTTCTTTGGTGAAATAAAACTTTTACTGGTTAATATCAAACTTTGCCTCTGATCTTTGGGTATTTTGTTTTTTCTTTCAGTTCTGTGTGGGATCATTTGCTGTTCCCACCACGTAAACTCTGCACTGGAACTAATTTGTTGTCCTTTGCTTACTTCTAAAATGGGGGAACTTCTTGTGGGGACCAGCACTTGAGCTCTGTGGTTGAGCTAGATTGTTGCTTTGCTGCTGATTCCCTGGGGAAGGCTTTTTGTGCAACTCAGGTTTTAGTGGTTGACTTTATAGGTACTTTCAGTTCTCGTGAAATCCAGTGCATCAGTGTTGTGTAGAAACTCTGGTCTGCACCTGAGTCTTTTCATCAAAATTGCACCCCATGCAATTCTATATTCCTGACCAGTGTCCTCTGAGTGGTCCTACACTGATTGGGGGGCAGATCAAGTGTCCTTGCTGTGCCCCAGTGTTCCCTCAGCAGGCCTGTCTCCCCCACTACCTGTGCTCCAAACACTTCCCATCAGATGGGCCACACGCTGGTCCCTTGAGATGACTCACCAGCCTCTGAGTGGCTCTTTTTTTCCAGTTGTTTTGGCCCCTCACTCCTGTGTGGGTCCACGGGAACCCTATTAATGGTCTTTCTAGCCTTGGGGCCACCAAGGCCCTCTTCTCCCCTGCAGCCTCCAAGCAACTTCATCCAAAGGGCATAGCTGCGGCTTTGGCCGGCTACTTAGCAGCTCCAGTCTGGAAGCGGCTGGGGCTCGAAACAGAACAATTTTTCTTGCTCTCATTGTGGCTTCTCCCATTTTCATGAACTGCATAGGTCTCTCCTTCTCTTCCCCTGAGCTCTAGCATCCCCAGCTTGACTGTAGTTGCTTTTTTATAGTTGTAAATTAGTTGTTTGTGAGAGAGAGTGATGCTGGGGACTGTCTATTCTTCCATCTTGACCGTAAGTCTCAGAATAATACAGCCTCTTGCGTCTGGATTCTTTTATTATCATGAAGTTCTCAAGGTCCGTCCACGTTGTAGCACGCATCAGTACTTCATTCCTTGTTATGGTGGTATCATTTTAAAGTGGTTCTAGGAGTGTATCCCTTCTGCGGGTTCCATTTCTGTTTCTTGGGATTCACACACTGTTACCCTCATGAGAAGGGAGAAGTAACTTCCCCAACAAAGGACTCCACTCTGCCCTGCACGCCACTTTCCCTTTCCTGAGTACGAGCCATGCCACCCGTGAGGATGTTTCTCCACTGCCAGGAATGCTGACCCCAGGCCTGGGTTAGATGGCAGGACTCCCACCCTTCCCCTTGGGTACAGCTTGCTCCAGAGACACCCTCCTGACACATCCCTCTCCCAAGCTCCACTTGCTCATTCTCAGTAGTCAGCTAAGCATTTTTGGCTGTCCATGGACCTTTTTGCAGGATCTCTTTGAATATAGCATATATTGTCTGAATGTTTCACGAGTGAGGACACAAAAGAGTTCTGTTTCAACATAGTGCTCACATCCAAGGCATGGCACCAGGCAAGAGGGAAGGTCTGGAGACACAAAGGAAGGAGGGTCTGACCAGGAGAGAAGGACCCTGAAGAGGAAGGAGAGGGTGGGGCTGTGGCCATGAGCAGTGGTTGGTCTTCAACAGCAGGGAGACGGGGTGGGCTTGTGACTCCTGTGATCCTTGTGAATGAGGAGGTGAAATCATGTTAGGAGTGAGAGTTAGGCCTTGGATAGGGGGCTACAGAAAAGTTGTCAAGGTCTGGGATCATTGCTGAGAGGAATGGGAATGGGTGAGCTGATCAAGAATGTAAGAAATCATTCATGGCTATTTTGAGGACCCAGGAATATAAATTCAACAAAATTTCCACCAGGATTTCTTGACAGAAAACCATTATGAATTGATTTGTGTTTTGATAGAAACTTAAGTTTTCTTTTTTATGACATGATGTACATATATGACAAAGAGTAGCAAAGTTAAGAATGAGAGACCTCATTTATTTAGCCTGAAGGCACCTAGGTTAGGTGTGCTGTGAATTCACGCAAACCTGGCTTAGCTCAGCAGCTCAGAGGACTGTAGCTCACATCTTGGGAATGGCTGATCAATGTGATTCTGTCCAGCTGTAAAATTCCGGGACTTGTACCATGAGAGGGTGGGGTCTAAGATTTCATAGGTGGGACGTTTTACAGCACATTGCTTGCAGGGCACTGGCTGAGAGCTGAGTCAGGCATATTCTGCAAGGTGACAGTAGTGCCTCCCTGCTCTGCATTAGGTGGCCCTGTAATTAGTGACATTACTCATTAATAACTAATTCAAGCTGATGATTAACAATTAGCAATCCTTAATCCAACATACAATTTGATAATAAATTATAAGGTGTAGGAGCTGTTAGAGCCTGTTAGACTCATTTAGTTGAAAGGGCTGCCCTGAATATGCATAGTTGCTGGGATCTCAGATTCTGTGCACAGATATATATAAAGGAAGAAGCTTATTTATTCCCTCCCTGGAGGAATGTGACTGGCTTACTTACATAGGAGAGAAGCTTTAAGTGAAGAATCAGATTTTTTTTAGACTTTAAAATAGAGCTATCTTCCTTATGCATCAGCAGATATATTTTAGGAACCAATTGTGTGCTCAGCTTTGTGGTGGGCACTTGCAGGGGGACAGTATTGGTAAATTACATGATTCTCCTGTCCTGAAGGAGTCTGTGGGCTGGTTGGAGACACAGGCTCAGATGCGTGGGATAGCGCTTTGGCAGGTAAGTGTGGATTCGTAGGAGGGAGGAATTTTGTGGGTGGAGCCGATGGAAAAGCTCATAAAAACCATAACAAACACTGGGATTTTCTATGTGCCAGGCACTGTTCTGTGCTTTATACAGTACAAATCCACTGACTCCTCATCCTGGCCCCATGAGATAATATTATTATCATCCCCTTTTCACAGCCAGAGCTGTGGAAGCACAGTGAGCTTAATCGCCATACTCAAGGCCATAACCCCAGTAAGAGGGGAGGGGAAGCAGGGATCTGAGCTAGTCAGGCCCAGGGACTGTGCTCCTGTCTGTTGAGCTGTCCTTCCTGGAGAGGGTATGGCTTTCTGGTCCTTGAAAGCTACAGGAGATTTTCCCAGGCTGAGTATATGGGAGACAATGCAATTAGAGGTGTAGTAGTGAACATGAGTGTGTTTGGGGTCCTGGCGACCACCCTCAGGTTCGATGACTCACCAGGAGGACTCACAAAACTCAGAAAAGTTGCTAACGTCACAGTTATTGTTTATTACAGTGAAAGGATACAGATTAAATCAGCAGAGACCAACAGGACAGAGTCCAGGAGAAACCAGGCACGAGCTTCCACTTGTCCTCTCCCAATGGAGTCATAAGACAGGGCTTAGTCCTCTTAGCAACGATGGGTGACAGTATATATGAAGCATTGCCACCTGGGGAGTTTGCCTGGGCCTTGGTGTCTAGGTCTTTATTGGGGGCCAGTCTCATAGGCCTGGAGAGCCTGCATGACCAGCCTTGGCTACTCAGTCTTCAGAATCCCCTTCCACCCCCACGTCAAGGTAAAGCTGGTGTAGCACGGCCCAGGCTCCCAGGTGTGCTGAGACTCTCTTTTCTGAAAGGATATTCCAAGGGCCTTGAGATTGTCTTCCAGGAGCCTGTCAAGGGCTGATTCTTCCTTTGGAATGTGCAGGGTTTGGGCAACCCAAGTCCACTGAGCTAAGCTTTCACTGCACAGTGAGGATGAATGTTTAGGGTCTTGTGGGACATGTGCATTAAAAAGTAGAGGAAAGATGGAAGACTGGGTAGATCAAAGCAGCAGGGCCACTTTATAGAGGGCTCTAAAAGCCGGCAGGGGAGCCCAGCCAGACTCAATCCATTGGGCCAGTGAGCAGGCTGAAGATGCACGAAGAGCTAACTGGGAGAGACAAGGTGAAGAGTGATCGCCTACTGCTACTTTCTGGGGAGAGAAGAGTGGGGTTTTGGGGTGGTAGTGAGAATGTTCTCAGATTGGTTTTTGTGATGGGCACACAGCTCCATGAATATACTGCAAACCCTTGAAATGGACCCCGCAACAGGTGTGTGGTGCGTGAATTCTGTCTCAGGAGCTGGTGCAACAGGATGAAGACAGCTGGGTATTCATTCTTGGTTCAGGATGGTCTGGAATGTTGATCCCAGGCTAACCCTAGGGTCTTGTATGGTCATCCTTTTGTGGGAAGTGGCAGGGCAGCAGAGTGTACCAGGTGATTGAACTGGGGTCAAGTCCCACTTGCAGCAGAATTCGTCACGGTAGAGTCCTGGGTGGGGGTCAGGAAGAAAGAAGCACCCTTGGCAGAAGTGGAGCATCGCATAGAGCCAGCCCCACAGGGCCCTTTGCCCTTCCTGGCTCTGTGCCTGATCCCGCCGGTCACAGTGTGCAGGGCAAGGATGGGTTGAAGACTGTGGCTGGGACTTCTCCTTGTGTCTATGGAGGGAGTCAGTAAAGCAGTCTACTCAGGAGCCACGTGAAACCTACAACATTTCAGGAAGAGCAAGATCACAGAGAAAAAGCCATACATTCCCCACCTTATTTTCCTGCCCTTCCAGTCTTCCAGTAACAGAGGAGTGACCTGTTCAATTTTGCCACCTACAGGGTCTGTGTCATTAGGCAAGTCACTCATCTTCTGTGGAAATAAGCTTTTAATTCTCTTATCCATAAAACCTACCCAGCTTTTAAAGGTGCATGTTCCACTGGTAGAAAATCTCCATAACAAAACTTTTGGTCCTTAGATGAAAAGCACTAATTATAAACTCCCTGACGTTACAGCATGCAGTGTTGCAGATAATCAAAAGTCTCAGCTAATAGAGTTCTCCTATGGAAGCGAGACACCGGGTGATTTACAGCTAGAATTTAGAAACCTCCACAAAACTCGTTCGCTTTCTCCAGGGGACAGGGCTGGGGGAGCCCGTTGATAGAGCGTGCTGGTTCAGTGGAGGGGATACCATCATCACACTGGAAGAAGTGTCATTATGAACGATCACTCAAGAATAGGCATTGGCTCTGTGGTGTCGTGTGTGTTCACCCGATGAGCATTTATCAGTTCTTATCATAAGTAAACCTTTGTGCAAAGCAGCATGGAGGATACTCTCCTTGTATTTTCGGTCCTCTTCAAATTTATCCATGTTTCCACATTTTTGAGACCCAAAATGCAAACTCGGTGAATAAAGATGACTACTGGAAGAGCAAAGAATGTGAGATTGTGCTTCTGTGAGGCTGTCTAATGGAAGACATTATCCATTTCTTTAAATATTTGCTCTTCACTCAGACAGTCAGCTGGGTAGTAATCCTAGGAGCAGTCCTAGTCGAATGGGACCCTGAAGGAGCATTCTGGTCAACTTCACCACTTCTGGGGAAGTAGCAGGTGCACTTTGCAAGGTGACGTGGGATACACTCCCCAGCTGGGGTGCTCCACATGGCAGTCCACAGCTGGCTGCTGCCTTCTCGCAGGGCTCGAAGAATACATGACTTCATGCACATGGTTCTTAAGCAACTCCACGTGGCAGCAGCTTGATGCTGTTGAAGGACACGGCCCAGGCTTCAGAGACCTGATTTCTAGACCAGTTTTGACACTGGCTTAGAGCCTCAGTTTACTTGTCTGTAAAATGAAGGATTTTGACTAGATGTGCTACAGATCCATTCTGTGTGACTGCCTCAAATTGTTCATCTGTAAATGGGGCTAATGAGAGTTGTCTTCCAGGGTGGTTGTAATGAGATAATACATGTACATAGTAGGTGCTCTCAAAATGCTCGTCGTCATTTTGTCAGTATGGTTCCTATTATTATTATTTTCTGTATTCTACAGTAGCACGTCTTGCTCCTCGCTATGGGAATCCTATAACCCTTTTCTTCTTACCTGGTCCAGTTCATACAACCAAAATTGTTAGGACAAATAACCTGATCCTTGGGTAATCCCTGACTGAGTATCTACACATGGAACAGAGCCCTGGGTGCCAACAAACGAGAGGCATTTTCAATGCCAAGGGATTAGCACAGGAAACTAAGGGACCCACATTCCCCCCGTCAAGTCTCTTCGGGGAGCTGCTTATTATAAAACGGCAGAGTGCTTACATAATGGTGAACACACTGCTTTTAGGTGAAACAAAGGGTGTTTCTTGACATAACCCAGGAATGGGGGGATCAGTATTTCTTTGGCCATGACACACTGACATTGCTGCTAGATGCCTTCCCTTTGGAAGCAGAGCTCCCAGGCAGTGCCCTGGAGCTAGAGCAGTGTTCTCCGTGGTGACAGCAGAGAGACCTGCCTCCATCAACCAGCGTGCATCATGACAGCTCCCAGCAGCAAGTATGTTAACCTGAATAATGCTGGAAAGGCTTTTCTCCTCACTTGTAAGGAGAAACAGCATTGTGGGCTGCCACAGTGCAAACACGTTTTACTTTAAATTTAAGGATTTTAAAATATGGAAGACCCTTTACTTTTGAGTTAGACCCCCAAGGAAGCAGCAGGATCATTAGTTTTATCATGTGATATGGCAGGAGACGAGCAGGGACCTCATGTTCTTTAGTGGGAGCTGGCTGTGCATGATGGTGGGGAGGGGGCGGGGAGCTCTAGTCCTTGTTTTGGTAGCTTTAATCTCCCTTTCTAGATGATTCCAGAATGCGCCATCTTCAAGGCCCTCTCGTGTTCCTTCCTCTCCTGCCCTCTCTTCCCATTCCTCCTGCCCTCTCTTCCCATCCCTCTTTTTCTGCCCTACCCTCAAAGCCCTCAACATAACTGTAGAGACTCTCAGATTGAGTTCAGACCAGGAAATGACCCTTCCTGGTTTCATCCCCAGTGCCTCTGACAGTTTTCCTTCCGCGTGGGGTAAACCTCCTTCCTTGTCTCCTGGCTCATCTGGTCCTCAATGAATTATTAGTTTTGAAGGAGTTTTTTGGATGAGAGGACTCAGATACAGATTATAGCTTGTTCTCAAACCCAAACAGCCTTTCCCTTTTGCCTGACTTCCCGACAGGACTTGTCACAGTTTTTGCCCTTCAAGACAGGTGAGTTCTTATCAGGCTTTCCCAGTTGCACAGCATGTATTATGTTTGAGGCTGGATTTGGAGCCTTGCACCTATTCATTTTCTCCCGGTTTTTGGAAATACAGGAACATGTGACTGTTTCGTTTCTCTTAGTGCCCTTCAAGACAGGTGAGTTCTTATCAGGCTTTCCCAGTTGCACAGCATGTATTATGTTTGAGGCTGGATTTGGAGCCTTGCGCCTATTCATTTTCTCCCGGTTTTTGGAAATACAGGAACATGTGACTGTTTCGTTTCTCTTAGGTCGGGGAGAAAGCAAATGGAATTTTATGTTAGAGTTTGGGAGGTTAATTATAAGTACTGATAGCAGAGCCTGCAGTGCCTTCTCTGCTGAGTAATGAACTGTCAGCAGTCTGGCACACGCAAATGACCATGTGCTGTTAACCGACTGGACACTGGGGCCTGTTGACCTGGCACGGTTTTTAAGGCTGCAGGAGTTTTACCCAGACTTTCCCACAGTAGGGAAATTTGGGCTGACACTTTGCAATATCTGTGTGGAGTTTTACGTCATAGTCTTCACTCTTTCTTCTGCTAACATGAGTCTAAAAATAGCTTCTGCAACTGGGCCCACAGTCAGGGGCAATCAGCTTCATTTTCTCCTAGAAGTCTGGGCTCCTGGGTCCTTAACTGACTCAGGTAGCACCTCCTCATAGCAGCAGAGAGGTTGTGACAAGCATGGGTAACTGTCGTGAATAACATCACTACCAGTTGTGCTCGATAGGGCAGTGGCCCCTTTAAAGCCCATTGAGAGCGGCAGTGTAGGAGGCCTGGTGAAGCTCACCATGCAGGAGGCCCTTTATAGACTTGGTAGGATGCCCCAGCCATGTTTTGGAGTTTGACTTCTGTGCATGAAGTTCAATGGACCCCCAGGCTCCTAAGAAGTTCCACGTAAAGGAAAGAGGAGAGAAATGTTCCTTGAGTGTCTTTCAGTAGCACTGAATTTGACTGCCACGCATGTGGTGCTGTGGGAGGCGGCGGCTTGCAGGGTGAGCTGTCGCCAGGCGGTCAGCCAGTCTGAAGGTTCACTGGTATGCACTGGCTCTGAGAATGACTCAGGCCAAATTACAGCATTTCATTTCACAGGTCAACTTCCCCTACAACCCGAATCCATCTCAGTCTAGTTTGTGCGTTTAAATCGTCCTTTTGGAAGCACTTCGCCTCTTCAGGAAAGAGAGCTCAGTCTCTGGGATATCTTGGTTCTTTGCCTCCTGCCCTGTCCAGCTTCCCTAGGAGGGCTTCTGGGTGTGTGGGGACAGGTAGGGTTTATTCCAGCTGGTGACCGAGGGGCAGCAGCAGGGTCTTTGTGTACAGTGTCCCTCCTTCCTTTGGGCAGTGTGCCTGGCTGGCCACTCCTGGCCCTGCTGGCACTCCTGCAGATGTCTGCAGCTGGCTCTCAGCATGGTCACTGCCTGTCAAACTTGGCTCCCTGTGACCCTTGCTGGCCACGGACACTGAGCCTCAGCCATGCTTTCCAACCATCAGCTGCAGGCTTGTCCTTCCTCAGGGAAGAGCAGTCAGCTGCTCCTCTGGCTTCCAATGCTGTCTCCCCCTTCCCTCCCGTGGGAGCTGAACAGCAGGGATCGAGCATGTGGCCACATCTGATTGCAGGCCCAGCCGGACAGAAGGCCACCTGGGAGGCAGGCTGCTTCCATAGCCCCCATGGAAGGTGAGGGCAAAAGCCCACCTCTGCCTGCCGCATCATCCTCCCGGCCAAAGGCAGCTCCCCCCACCCCCACCCCAGTGGAAACGCGTCACCTCTCATCACCTCCCTCTTCTTCTCTGCTTCCCATGGGACATTAAGTGGGACACTGTGGGCTTTCATTTGGTGTACTTAATTCTTCTTAGCACTCAGCCTTAGCTGCCATAAGAGAGTCTTCTCTGCGTCTTCTAAGAGCCCCATCATCTCCAAAAGAAGAGACAAAGGGATTTAGAAACACAGCAGTCACCTGGTGAAACTTAGAGCAGAGGTCATGCAGCCCAAAAGAGCAAAGCACATGAACAGTAAGTTTTTCAACTATGATTGCTCTTTTCTGGGACAAAGAGAAGGGCATCTCGGAAAGACCACTGCCCCCAGACACCTCTTCAGTTCCAGAAGAGAGGACTCTGTCTTCATCTGCCCGCCTTTGATTCCCGGCTTGTTCCTTCCCAATTCTGAGAGCCCCCGCCCCTGCCCCACTTTCTAATCAGCAGATGCAGCCCCACTCCAGGCCCTGGACATGGGTGGCCTCAAAGTGGCTCTGGCCCTTCATTGTGAGCTGAGAAGTGGTGTTTGCATATTGAACCCCGAACCACTCAGCCATTGGGTTTCAGGGCAGCCTCAGGACTCTGGTCTCCTTCCTCCCACCCGCAGGCACTCCTCCTGCAGGCCTTGGCTCTGACCATGAGGCTCCTGGAGTGGGCTTTCTATTCCACAACTGTGCTCTGCCTGCAGAATCCTGGCTTCCTTGCAGCTGGGGCCCTCTCTTCCTGTTGCCAGTCCCTCTTAGGGGTCCCAATTGTCCGTGCTGAAGCTAGGCTCCTAGAAACTGCTGCTGGGCCCGCATGCTCTGCAACCTGCATTTCTGAATGCTGCTTCTTTGTGGGCCTGACAGAGCCCCTTATGATCTCAGGTTGGATTTCTGGTGCCCACATTGCCTGAGTTCTGGTTGTAAATTGCTGGAACCTTTCAATGTGGTGATTTTGTGCAATGGGCTGAACTTCGTCAGTCTTTAGGCTGGTACGTGACGTTCCTTAACTCCAACTCCAGTTCCCATGGATTCCCTTGAAGTGCTAGAGGATGGTGGTCTGATTATACATGTTCATATACCTTGGACAACTATACCCTCCTTCACCAAACCCTCTAGTATTTTCTTTAAAGTGACTATGCACGGGAAAATAAATCCCCTAAATCTTGTAGTCATCTTTGGGAAACTGTAATATTTGCTTGAAGAAACTTGAAATCACAAAGACTTCAAATCCTAAGGAATAAGAAGAGGGAGGAGCAGAGGCTGACAGCCATGAAATGAGAGCTCTGTGATTTGTCTCTAGCATTCTGGAGGGGAAGGAACAGGAATGATTCCTGCCCTGCTTCTCGTCCAGATGTTGTCCCCAGCCCAGTAGAGAAGAGAAAGGGCAGAGATGAGGAGGCCAGAGACGGAGGGAGGAGCAGAGGCTGACAGTCATGAAATGAGAGCTCTGTGATTTGTCTCTAGCATTCTGGAGGGGAAGGAACAGGAATGATTCCTGCCCTGCTTCTTGTCCAGATGTTGTCCCCAGCCCAGTAGAGAAGAGAAAGGGCAGAGATGAGGAGGCCAGAGACTTCTAAAATCATATTGTAAAACTTTTTTATTATATATTCATTATAAATTTAATACTCATTGTAAAAATTAAAAATACAAAAGAATATTAGATAATCATTCATCATCACAGCACCCAACGATAACCACTGTTAATATTTCATGAGTGTCTTACATATTTTACATTATTTTCTACTTTCATAAAAATTTTATATGTACATGTTTAAAAACTCAAATATATATTCCAAAAGGCTTTCCTCACTCTGCAGAAGCACCATCATTTTTTTAGATGTTTTTGTTTACTTCAGTGTCTCTGAGTAACATACTTCTAGTCCCACACCTTGTTTCCTAAGATCTAGGCATTATTGCTTAACTTCCTACTATGGGAGATGAGGTATTAACTCTTTTATTCACCCACACCTACCTCTGCCACACATACCCATACAAGGGGACTTTAAAAAGTTCATGGAAAAATGGAATGAAAAGATAAAAATAAAAACTATAAACTTGATTTCTGAACATAAGCTCCATCAAGCTCAAGACATTAGGAAGCAATGATACCAGCTATTTGGTTCATCCCTAAAGAACTGAGGGTCCTGGGAATTTAACCATGTCAATGCAGTCTTCTCTACATTATTAACTGAGGAAAAATGGATGCTCTTTAAAGATTTTTTTAAGATTAGGAACAAAAAGAAGTAAGAAGGAACCAAATCAGGACTGTAAGGTGGATGCCTAATGATGTCCCATTGAAACTCTCACAAAATTGTCCTTGTTTGATGAGAGGAATGAGCAGGAGCATGGTCATGGTGGAGAAAGACTCTCTGGTGAAGCTTTTCTGGGCGTTTTTCTGCTAAAGTTTCAGTTAACTTTCTCCAAACACTCTCACAATAAGCAGATGTTATCATTTGGGCTCCAGAAAGCCAACAAGCAAAATGCTTTGAGCATCCCCAAAAACTTGCCATGACCTTTGCTCTTGACTGGTCCACTTTTGCTTTGACCAGACCACTTCTCCCTCTTGGTAGCCATGCCTTTGATTGTGCTTTGTCTTTGGGATTGTACTGGTAAAGCCATGTGTCATCCCTGTTACAGTTCTTTGAAGAAATGCTTCAGGATTTTGATCCCACTTGTTGAAAATTTCCATTGGAAGCTCTGCTGTTTTCTGTAGCTGATCTGGGTGCAAAAGTTTTGGCACTCACCAAGCAGAAAATTGACTGAACTTCAATTTTTCAATCAGAATTGTGTAAGCTGAATCAATTGAGATGTCTGTTGTGTTGACTATTGTTTGTACTGTTAATTGTCGGTCCTCTTAAATTGGGGCAAAAATTAGACTAGTTTTTTCCCTGCAAATTGATGTGGATGGTCTGCCACTGAGGACTTTGTCTTCAAAATCACGTCATCCTTTCTTAAAATAAGTTATCCATTAGTAAACTGATGATTTCTTTGGGGCATTTTGCTCATAAACTTTTTGTAAAGCATCATTGGTTTCACTATTCTTCCACCCAAACTTCACCATAAATTTGATGTTTATTCTTGCTTCAATTTTAGCAGAATTCATGTTCTATGATAAGGGCTCTTTTCAAATTGATGTCTTATTCTTCTTAGCGCCTCAAACTAGATCCTGTTCAGACAAGTTATAATAGGTTAGTACAAGTTTATTTTGGTGCAAAAAATTTTCACAATCCATGCAGTTTTTTAATATGCTTTTTCCATGAACTTTTTACCCCATTCTACTTCTCATTCCTTCCCTGAGGGTTTTTGCCCCACGAACCAATTCCCCAGTACTTTGATTCTCCAACACTAACTGGGTTTTCTACAATTTAATTTAATTCTGACACTAACTACCTGGAGTTAGCATCAGAATCCATAGGTTTAAGGGCCATAAGACTGCCCTCACTTTTGGACACGAGCCACAACTATGAAGTCTCCAGTTTACCTGCACTTCTGTCCAACATGGCTACAAATCTAGGGGTTTCCACAACCTTCCTTCAGGTTTGATAATTTGCTAGAATAGCTCACAGAACTCACTATTGCTTACCATTACTAGTTATAAAAGATACAACTCAGGAACAGCCAAGTGGAAGAGACGCAAAAGGCAAGGTATGGAGTAGAAGGTACACAGAGCTTTCATATCCTTTCTCAGTGCACTACTCTCCCAGCACCTCGATGTGGTCACCAACTTGGAAACCCTCTGAATCCCATCTCTTAGGAGTTTTTATGGAGATTTCATTAGTTAGGCATGATTGACTAAATCATCAGCCATTGGTGATTGAACTCAATCCCCATCTCTGCTCCTCTCCTCTCCCTAGAGATCTGGGAAAATTCCAACACTCTAATCATGGCTTGTTCTTCCTGGCAATCAGCCCCCATCCTAAGCTATCTAGGGACTCCTCAGCCAAGAGCCATCTCATTAGCATACCAAAGACACTCTTATCACTCAGGAGATTCCAAGGGTTTTAGGGGCTCTTTGCCAGAAACTGGGACAAAGACCAAATAATTTTTATTATACCACCTTCCCCATCTTTCATTATGATTACATTGCTATTTTTTACATCATTTAAAATTGATATAACTATTTACAGCTTATCCACTTGTTATATTTTGGTTATTTTCTCCTTCCTGCACAGCTTTTTGTTTTTCCTGGACTTAATCATTGCCTTTGTGTTTGTTTGCTTACTTTGTTTTCTGTATACTTCTCACTAATTCAACCCCAGACATCTGCCACTTGTCTGAATTCCCTCTCAATCATCTCAGCAACCATAGGTATTCTATCTGGTTCTTCTTCATGAAGAAAACTCTCCAGGGTGTTCCAGCCCCTTCCATTAGGACTAGCTGCCCTCTAGCAGTGATCCTGAGTTTCCTTTCACCCCTCTCCTGTTTTCTGGATCCCATATCTTTCTCTATTTAGCTTATTCTCTCATTTGATTGATGCATATCTTTAAGTAAATTTTTTAGTTCTTGCATGTCTAAAAGTGCCTGGGTTCTCTCTTCCCACTTGGAATGATTTTTCCTTCAGAATTCGAAGACAGTATTCCATTGTCTTCTAATTTCCAACATGGCTATTGGGAAGTCCAGAGCCATTCTGGCTTCTTTATCTTTGAATGTGACTCTCCCTCTTTTCTGAAATCCTTTCATTCCAGGTGTTCTGAAATTTCATGATGATGTGCTTTGGAGTAGGTTGTTTTCATCCATTGTGGGCACTCAGTAGAATTTTCCATTGGAAACTCATGTACGTTATTGATATCCTTCTATCGTGTGTGTGTATGTGTTCTCCATTTGTAGAACTCTTAATTTGGGTGTTGAACATTCCTCATGGATTGCTTCTTTAATTTTCATATCTTTACTGTATTATTTGTCATCTTTTGAGTTTTGTCTGTTTGGAATTTTTATTTATCTTTATTTTTAAACTTTCTATTTCTACTTTTATATATTTTTTAATTTTCAAGGGTTCTTTCTGTTTCTCTGCTCATCTTTTGCTTGGCACCTTGTTCTTGTTTTATAAATGCAGTATCTTCTATAATTATCTGAGCATATTAATGCCATTTTTTTCAAATGGAAGGCATTTATATCTCTCAAGCAATGTCAAGTCAAAGAATCAAAGAATCCAGACACAAGAGTGCATACTATTTGATTCTTTTTACATAAATTTAAATTCCAAACTTATTGAGCTGTATACATTAAGTATGTGCAGCTTTTTGTATAACAATCATACCTCAATAAAGTAGCTTTAAAAAATAAATTTCAAAAGCAAGCAAAATTAGTCTGCAGTGTTGGAAGACAGGTAATCAGAGGGTAATGACTGGTAAACTGCACAAAGGGGATTTCTGGGGGATTGGTTATCTTTTATTTCTTGACTTTGAATGATGGTTTATATTGATCTGTTCAGTTTGTGAAAACTAACTGAGCTGCACATTTGAGCTTTGTGTACTTTTTTTCTGTGTCTGCCTTACTTCAATGAAAAGTTTTCATTACAAGTAACAACTGTCTATTTTTTCTGAGTTCTTTTTAAAGTTCTAATAATTTTTGTCAATTTTCTTGTTCTCATTTTTCCTGGTAGATAATCACATTATGTACAAATAAGAATAATTTGTATAATTTTGTCTCTTTTTAAAAAATTTTATTTAACTTTTTTTTTGGCCTAAACTGCAATCCGCAGAGCATATTGAATATTAATCAGGTCTTTATCTCATTTCTTACTTAATGAAATGCCTTGAATGTTTCAGCATATGATTAATATTGGCTGTTTGTTACGAATAGACATGAGGGCTGGCTGGTTTGCTCAGGTAGTTAGAGTGTGGTATTGTGACACCAAGGTGAAGGATCCCCGTACTGGCCAGCTTCCTCTCTCCACCCCCAATAGACATCAAGTCACGAAGATTTTTTTCTAATTTACTAGGAGTTTTGTGGGGGAACACAAGATGAATATTTTTACATGACGTTTTGGTATTTATTAAAGTGATTATATAATTTTTCTTTTGATTTATTCATACTTTAAATTATTTTAGTAGATTGTCTAAAATAGGACTATCTTTGTATTTCTGGAATAAACACTACTTGGTCCGAGTGTATTAGTTGCTAGTATTTTAGTTAAATTCTTAATCTTCAGTTGATTAGTGAAACTTGCATGTAGTTTTCTCTTTTGTGTGTGTATGTGCATCTTTTTTGTAAAAAAAAAAGAAAAAATAACAAAAAACCTAACAGCCTTACTGAGATATAAAAAGAAAAGAAAAAATAACAAAAAACCTAACAGCCTTACTGAGATATAACTCGTGTCATACACTTTACCCATTTAAAGTGTGCATTTAAACGGTTTTTACTTCATTCCTGGAGTCGTGCAGCCATCACCACAATTTTAGCACATGTGCATCACCCTTAAGAGAAACCTTTTTCTCATTTCCCCCTAACTCCCATAGCCCTCGGCAAGCACTGATCTACTTTCTGTCTCTCTGCATTTGCCTATTTGGAACATTTCATAGAAAGAGAGTAAGTAGTTTTTTGTGACCGACATTTCACTTAGTATAATGTTTTCAAGAGTATAATGTATGTACTGTCTTTACTGCTTTTATAATGAGCATTATACAAGCTTGGAGAAAATGGTAACTTTTTCATTTTCTTTTATGTTTTGGATGACTTCACATTGCGTGACGTTTTTCTATTCCTCAAAAAATTGACAGAATTTACCTGTGGTACCCTCTTGGGTCTAGTGTCTTTTTGCATAATAATTCTTGATAACTTTTTTTAGGATTTTCAGTGGTTAGTCTACTGGAGTTTTCTATTCTGTCTGAGAAAGTTTTGTGGATTGACGTTTCTTCCATTCTTCATTAAAAAAATTAATTTCCATGTGTTTGTACAGTTTCCAAGTTGGATAAAGAAAATGTGATATATATTCACAATGGAATACTATTCTGCCATTACAAAAAAAAGTAAGAAATCCTGCCATTTGTGGCAACATGGATGACCCTGGGAAATAAACCAGGCGCAGATAGTGAAATAAACCAGGCGCAGATAGTGAAATAAACCAGGCGCAGATAGTGAAATAAACCACAGATAAATACCACATGTTCTCAATAAACCAGGCACAGATAAATACCACATGTTCTCACTCATATATGGAAGCTAAAAAACTTGACTTCAAAGTAGAGAGTAGAATAGTGGTTACTAGAGTTTGGAAAGGGGTGAGTGGGAAGAGGGAGAGTTTGGCCAATGGATACAAAACCTCAATTGGATAGGAGGAATAAGTTCTAGTGTTCTGTAGCACCATAGTCAACAATAATTATTGTATAATTTCAAATAGCTAGAAGAGAGGATTCTGAATGTCACCAAAGTCCCCTACACAAAGAAATGACAAATATTTGAGGAGATGGATATGCTAATTACCTTGATTTGATCTTTACACAGTTTACATGTATCCAAATATATCATACCCCATAAATATGTATAATTATTGTGTCAATTAAAAAGCATAATTTAAAAAAATGTAAAAGCTTATTTATGTTTACAGTCAAAGCCTTCTCAGTCCTAATGACATTTGTGTTTTCCTCCCCTTTTAAAATGAGATTTAATTTTAAAATCTTTTCAAAGAGCTAATTCCTTATCTATTTCCTTCTTTCCCTGTATTTTAATTCTACAAATTCATTTTGTCTATTCCTTTTCTCTCCTTGGTTTTTTGCCCTCTTTCTACCCTTTTGAGTTAATTCTCAGTTCATTTATTTTCCTTTTGTCCTCCTTAATAGCAAAAGCATTTAACATTATGTATTTTCCTCCAAGTGCAGATCTTGCCACAGCTCATAAGTTTTTATATGTAGTATTGGAATTGTCACTATTTTCCAAATAGTGTATAATTCCAGCTTTTATTTCCTCTTCAATCTAGGAGTTATTTTGAAGTTGTTTTTTTTTTTTTTTTAAATAGCCAAATGGTTAGCTTTTTAAAATGTAAACATTATTCTTAATTTCTGGAGTTTACTGAATTGTGGTGATTCATTGTTTTTTTTTTTTTTTCAGTCTTAAGATTTTTGTGGGAGGTGCCTAATATAGGATCAGTTTTTATAATAGTTTTTGGAAAAAAAGTTGTATTACCTATTGGGTAGAAGAATTGGTATGATATGATAACGTTCAAGGTAAGCATGCCTCTTACCCTTTAGGGTATAGTCCTCTCCCTAGAACATAGCAAACTTGCATGAATTCAAGTTGGGGTGGCAGCCTGGGTCAGGGGGCGCTTACTAGATCTCATTTTGAACATCATTCATAATTATATTTAAGATTTTTTTTAATTTTTAAAAAAACTTTTTTTGTCTAGCATAATAACCTCATTCTTCAGCATACTTGATTGCAAAAATATTCAGGGTTGATTCTGTGGTAGCTCTCCTTTATGTGCGAGAGCAGGCCGGGGCGCATGCACGCGAGGCTGCGTGGTGCCCAGCATGTTCGGGATGCCCTCCCGGCCTCGACTTCCTGACTTTCATCTCCATCAGCAGCGCCTGCCGTCCTTCTCCGCCCAAATCCTCCCTAATTCCAACTCCCTTGGGGTGTTCCACATCCCCTGGTGAGAGGTTCCCGCCGTGTCTAGTCCTGCTCAGTGGCTAACTTGCTCATCGCTGGTAACGCATTCATACCCCAGTGTTGAAACTTCATATGGCCCAGGGTGTGAATACTTTTCCAGGGTATCTTTTTTTATTTTGTATTTTTTAAAAAATATTTATTTTTATGGATACATTGTAATTGTACAAATTTATGGGGTACAGTCTGATATTTTGATACATATGTATGTTATATACTGATCAGGTCAGGGAACTTAGTGTATTCATTGTCTTATGCATTTATCATTTCTTTGTGGCAAGAGTGTTCAAAGCCTCTCCTCTTATGTAATATGCAAAACTTAACTGTTTCAATCTTCTGCATATGGATATCCAGTTATCCCAGCACCCTTTGCTGAAGAGGCAGTC
>NW_007731721.1:88338-116864 GCF_000696425.1 Galeopterus variegatus
TTCACTTATTGGAGGGAGCTAAAGGTGAATGAATCAATTCACACACATACATACACACAAAACAAACAAACAAACAAACAAACAAACAACAACAACAACAAAAAACCAGGGTGGGGGGAGAGGAAGACATAACAACCACAATTATTATTATTTTTTTTTTAAGTTCTTACAACAAGCAAATGGAGGGGACACACTAGGGTGGGAGGGAGGAGAGGGAGGAGGGAGGGAGGTTTCGGTGATGGGACATAATAATCAACTACATTGTATATTGACAAAATAAAAATAATAAAAACAAACAAACAACAACAACAAAAATCTGTTAACCATGGTCACCCTTGTGTGCAATAGAGCACCAGAACTTATTCCTCCTATCTAATTGTAATTGCGTACCTATTGGCCAAAGTCTTCTTGTTTTCCCTCCCCAGTCTCTGTTAACCACTGTTCTATTCTCTGCCTCTTTAATATCGATATTTTTTTAATGATTCTCCAAATGAGTGAGGTCATGTGGTATTTATCTTTCTGTGCCTGGTTCATTTCACTTAACATAATGTCATCCAGGTTCATCCATGATTCTGCAAATGACAGGATTTTCATTTGTTTTTATGGCTGAATAATGTCATGTTGTGTATATACACCATATTTTCTTTATCCGTCCATTCATTGTTGGACACTTAGGATGACTCCATATTGTGGCTATCGTAAATAGTGCTTCAATAAACATGAGAATGCAGATATCTCTTCAATATACTGTTTTTGTTTCCCTTGGGTATATGTACACAGTAGTAGGATTGCTGGATCATATAGTAGTTCTGTTTTCAATTTTTTCAGAAACCTCCACACTGTTTTCCATAATGGCTGTACTGGTTTACTGTCCCACCAACAGTGTGCAAGTCTTCCTTTTCTCCACATCCTCACCAAAACTTGTTTTCTTTTGTCTTTTTGATAACAGCAAATGTAACTGGAATGAGGTGGTATCTCATTGTTGTTTTGATTTGCCTGATGATTAGTGATATTGAGCATTTTTTTATGTACCTGTATGTCTTCTTTTGAGAAATGTCTATTAAGATCCTTTGCCCGTTTCTTAATTGGGTTAAGAAATAGGGTTTTTAATTTTGAAATAGGGTTTCCAAATAGGGTTTTTGCTGGTGAATTAAGTTCCTTTTATATTCTTGATATTAACCCCTTGTCAGATGTATAGTTTGCAAAATTTCCTCCTTTTCTGTATGTTGTCTCTTCAATCTGTTAGCAATTTCCTTTGATGTGCAAAAGCTTTTTAGTTTGATGTAATCGCACTTGTCTATTTTTGCTTTTATTGCTTGTGCTTTTGAAATCTTATTTTAAAAAATCTTTGCCCAGCTCCATGTCATGGAGCATTTCTTCTGTGTTTTCTTCTAGTAGTTTCATAGTTTCAGGTTCTAAATTTAAATCTTTAATTCATTTTGAGTTAATTTTTGTATATGGTGAGAGGTAGGCATCTAGTTTCATTCTTCTGCAGGTGAAAATACAGTTTTCTCAGCATCATTTACTGAAGAGACAATCTTTTCCTCAATATGTATTCTTGGCACCATTGAAAAAGATCAGTTGGCTGTAGGTGCATGAATTTATTCATGGACTCTCTATTTTGTTTCATTGGTCTGTGTGTCTGTTTTTATGCTTGTACCATGCTGTTTTGGTTACTACAGTTTTGTAGTATAATTTGAAGTCAGGTAGTTTCATTCATTTTTCTCAGGATTCGTTTGGCTGTTCGGGGTCCTTTTTGGTTTGATATGAATTTTAGGATGGTTTTTCTATTTCAGTGAAGAATGCCATTAGTGTTTGGATAGGGATTGCATTAAATCTGTAGATTGCCCTCACCAGCTGTGCCTCCTGGACTGTAAACTTGCCAGCCTCCAAAACTGTAAGAAACAAATTTCATTTCTTTATAAATTGCCCAGTCTTAGGTATTCTGTTATAAGCAACAGAAAAGGACCTATAGAGTGAGTCTCATATATAGGCAGCATATTGTTAGGTCTTGTTTTTTAATCCATTAAGCAACTTTATATCTTTTAATTGGAGAGATTAATCTATTTACAATCAAGGTTATTGTTGATATGTGAGAACTTACCCCTGCTATTTTGTTAATTGTTTTCTGGTTGTTTTATAGATCCTTTGCTCCTTTCTTCTTCTTGTTATATACCTCTGTGGATTTGTTTCTGTGGTGCTAAGCTTTTGTTTTCTTTCTCCTTCTCATTTGTGAATCTGTTGTAATTTCTTTTTTTGTGGTTACCTTGGGGCTAACATAAAGAGTATTGTAGTTATAATAGAGTATTTTAAGCTGGTAGCTTAGTTGTGTAATAATACTCTAGACTTTTGCCTCCTCCCTCTTCACCACAGTTTGTGTTTTTGTTGCCTTAATTTGCTTTTGTGTCTATTGTATTTTCCTTAGCCACTAGTTGTAGCTGTTGTTTTTTGACCATTTTAACTTTAAACCTTCATACTAGAGGATTGAAGGGTTTACACAGCACCATTACCTCACTGGGGTATTCTGAGTTTGAGTTATGAATTTATCTCTACTAGTAAGTTTTGTACTTTTTCATTTTTTTGTGACAGTAAGGATCATCTTTTTATTTTCAGTCATAACACTCGCTTAAGATCTTCTTGTAAGGCTGTTCTAGTGATGATGAATTCCCTTGGCTTTTGCTTGTCTGGGAAGGTCTTTATATCTCCCTCATTTCTGAAGGATAGCTTTTCTGGATAAAGTATTTGCTGTGGATTGGATGCCCCCTAAAGCTCATTGAAGTTTAATCCCCATTGTGACTATTGAGAGGGTGGTAAATCCTATTACAGTCATTGAAAGGTGGTACCTTGAAGAGGTGATTAGATTGTGAGGATCTGTGCCCTTGTGAATAGGTGGATCCATTCATGGAGTAATGGGTGTGGTTCTGATGGCTTTAAAAGAAGAGCAAATGAGGAGTTAGCACTCTTGCTTCTGCAATTTTTGCCCTGTAATACCCTGAGCTGCTGTAGAGCCACCACCAACAAAGCTCTTGCCAGATGTGTTTCCCAGATTTTGTACTTCCCAGCCTCCAAAACTGTAAACAATAAGTATTGTTTCTTTACACATTACCCCATTACAGGCATTCAGTTATAAGCAACAAAAATGGATTAATACAGTATTCTTGGCTGACAGTTTTTTTATTTCAGCACTTTGAATATATCATCCCATTCTCTCATGGCCTGGAAGATTTCTGTTGAGAAATATGCTGATAGGCTCATGGATATTCCATTATGTGTGACTTTGCTTACATATGATACATTTCTCTTGTAGCTTTTAGAATTCCCTCTGTTTGACCTTTTTGTTTTTTTATTGAATCATAATTTATTATACATATTTTTGGAGTTCAACATTGACATATGTTGATCAAATCAATATTATTAGCATATACATTGTTACAAACCATACTTATTTTTTATGCCCCTTATCCAATTTCTCCCCATCCCCCTCTCCCTCCCTCCCTGCCTCTGATAACCCTAGATTTCTTCTTCTGAAAGAGTAATGGTTACTCTGTTGATTTGTTGCCTAGATGATCTGTCCAGTGCTGAGAGAGGTGTGTTCAGGTCTCCCACTATTATCGTAGAGTAGACGCTTCTTCTATCACTCTGGAATAGTCTTTGTGGAGAGAGATAACCTCTTCTTTTCTTTGGTCTCCACTAGTGACCGACCTTGTGTTGATGCAGTCAAGTGGCCGTCAGGCCATCTGCATGGTGGTTGTGGCGTCTAGCTGCTTTTGCGGTAGCCGTGGCTATTGTGGTGGCTATGGTGGACCACCCACATGGAAGTGGTGTTTTTGGCATGCCTGGGGCCCACCAAGGCACTCTTCTTCCCTGCCATCTCCAAGCAACTTCATAGGAATGGCACAGCTCCAGCCTTGAAGTGGCTGAGATTCAGAATGGTAGGAGTGATCTTTTCTTTGTCTCATTGTGGCTTCTCCCACCTTCATGAACTCTGTAGGTCTCTCCTCCTCTTCCCCTGAACTCTAGTGGCCCCAGCATGGCTGTCATTGCTTTTGAATAGTTGTAAGTTGGTTGATTTTGGGGAGAGAGTGATGCTGGGGATTGTCTATTCCACCATCTTGGACCAGAACTTTTTTGACTTTTGACAGTTTATGATGTGCCACAGAGAGGTTCTTTTTTGGGTTGAGTCTAATTGTGGACCTTTGAGCTTGCTGAATTTGAATTCTGTATCTCTCCCAATACTTGGGGAAGTTTTCTGCTGTTATTTCATTAGAGTTTCTGTGCTTTTCTCCATCTGTCCTCCCTCTAGTACACCTACTATTTGAACATTTGTTTGCTTAATGTTGTCCCCTAAATCTCATAGTCTTACGGGTTATTTCAAAAGTAATGTCTTCAAGTTCAGAAATTCTTTCTTCTGCTTGATCTAGTCTGTTGTTAAAGCTGTCAATTGTAGTGTTTATTTTATTCATTGAATTATTCAGCCCCAAGATTTCAATTTGGTTCCTTTTTTATGATATCTCTTTGTTCAATTTCTCATTCTGATCATGAATTGTTTTTATGATTTTATTGCATTGTTTGTCTGTGTTCTTTGGTATCTCATTGAATTTCCTTTATATTGTTATTTGAAATTCCTTTATAGGCATTTCATAACTGTTCTTTTCTTTGGCATCTTTTGCTGTAGACTTATTGTGTTCCTTTGGGAGCATCACTTTTTCTTAGTATTTCATGTTTCCTGTTTCCCTGTGTTGATATCTGCACATCTAATGGAGTAATTGCTTTTCCCAATTTTATAGAATAGACTATGTAGAAATGACTTTTTCCTGGAGGTGGGTCCTAGGATGTCTGTTGGATATGGTATGTTGGCTGTGATTTTGGGTGGACTCAGTAGCATAGTCTATTCAGCTTCTTCTATGATAATCTTCTTCAGTAATGTCTACAAATGCCTCAATGGCCTAGACTGTGGGAGTCTGTGACAGCAGTGGTGCTATTTTGCTGGGGGCAGCGACACCAGGTGATTGTTGGGCCAGGCAGGTGCAGGTACTGAGAGTGGTCTCTCAGAGGCACAGAGGCACTGCCCAACCAGCTGTCAGGCCAAGCATGGGCACAAGGCTCTGAAGTTGTTTCTCCCAGGGGGTGGTGTGCTGCCTCACCAGCTTTTCCATTGGAAGCAGGTAAACGTGGATGTAAGGTGTGGGGGTCAAGCGGCTCTGTGAAGGCATGTCGGGGAGCTAAAGCTGCTGCCTGGTTAGGAGCTGGCATGTATTTTAGTAAGAGTCTTCATTTCTTCTTGTTTATTCATTCAGCAAGCATTTCTTGAACATCACTATTAGTAAGGCTCTTTACCATACCCTGTGGGATAAACGATTGTTCATGTTCCCAGAGGAGACAGCTGTTTCTAATACCTTCAGTCCACACTTCCCAGCCAGCATGGAGGAAAGCACTTTCATTGGGAACTTCACATTCCACCAGGGAAACACCACAGTGGGCAGGAGATGACTTCTTTTTCAGGGGTAGTCCTCTCTGAGTAAGAGAACCAAGCAGACCTGGATCAAACTTAGGTCCCAGCACTTGTCAGACTGTTTGACCTGGTTAAATTTGGTAAGTCTTACGTTCCCATGAGAAACCTCAGGAGAGATCATCTACCTCTCAGGACTCCTGTGAAAGTTAAGTGAGATGATATGTGTGATGCCATTTACCTGAGTAACCAGCATCTTGTGGGAGTCAGTGGACTGCTAGTTCTTCCTTACACTTCTGAAAAATGTGCGTGAGGCCTGGGAAGGAAGTCAAGGGATGCTTGTGGTATTGCATTTACATTTAAAAATAAGCCTCTTGTACAAGGAAGCTAATGGCATTTTTTTCCAGAACAGCAGGCACCAGCAGAAGGCAGAGAACACAGTCGCCTCCCCCACAACTCTGTGAAACTGGGCTATGCTCCCCAGTAGGGCAGCATGTCCTCTTCAACCCCCAAACCACCAGGGAGTGCCATGAGCAAAACTCAGTGTCAGGGGCCATCACAGACCTGCTGCCAGGCTTAGCGGGTGGCCAGTCCTTCTCCAGCATCCAGCCTGGGTGTTGTGAGACCATATCCTGTGCAGCAGTCGCAGAACATCTAGTTGATCTTTGTCTGATCCAGGAACATAGGAAGTAGAGCTTTCTCATTAAATTAAAAACTACACGAAACGGTAGGTCGGCAGAGCAGATACACTGGTGCGGTTAGATTTGTCTATCAAATAGACAAGGATAGTAGCGTTGGGTCATAGGAGTGGGGACAGGGAGTAATGTGTCATGAGATTACTATTTCTTACATAGAATTTTTGGTCATGTATAGTAGATGAATTGAAACTAAATCACCACCTTCCCAACAACTGCAAGCGGAGTGGTCATTTCTGTGGCTGCCGTCTACTCGGAACTAGTATATGTGGGCAGACCTTTTGAAGGATAAGTAGATCTCGCACCACGGAATTGGATGTGAGACTAAAAGTAGCAGGGGAAATCAAGGAGACATACAGCTTCACATTCCTGAAGCGTTTTTCATGCTTTTGATTGAAACCCTGCCATTTAAGAATGTATTAGCCAGAACAGGCATCAACCCATTTTCGTACATGATAGTTGACACCGCAGACTTGTCAACAAGGGAGAGCCAAATCCAGACTTCACTGTGAAGACTGGAAGTATTGTCTTGTGGCTGTTAGACAAACACTTAAAAAAAATTACCCGGGGAAAAAACGATAGAGAACATAGGCAAGGGCCTTTCATTTTTCTTAAGCAGGAAGTGTTGAAATCAGTGGTTGACCTCCTGCTCTGTCTTCTCATTAAGGAACCAAGTACATATTTAATAACTTCTATGGTAAGTATTCAAAGCAGGGAGGTGATAATAGAAGGATCTCTTAGAAGCAGAGTATAGCAGTCCTTCATCTGGAAGGACTTAGAAGAGTATTTGAAGAGTGATTGCTGGAGGCTGTGGTTTTCTTTCATGTGCACATTAATTCAGTGTCCTTTTTACTCAGTGGGGCATAAACATGCATCATTTAAATTAACACAAAAGTCAGAAATGGGACCTCCATTAACATATCGGCAGGGGGGGAATGAGCGAGGCCCACCATGACTGCTTGGTGGTGCTGCCACTTCCAGGGAGCTGGGCTGCCAGGCAGGCCTCCTGCCGACCCCTCCATGCTGTGCCTTTTGCTGTCCAGTTCTGGAGTGTCATTCCCAGCACTCTTCTCTTAGTGCTGTCTTCCACAGATGTCCCAACTGGTCTGAGTTATCCATTAAATGTAACTGCTATCAGCTTGCCGTGCAACCTCTGGGACAGGATATGATGCGTGTCTTTAGTTCCTGGATCAATTAAAAACTGGCCTAATTGGTTAGATGTCCAGAAGTGCCAGTACTTGGCTCCCCTGCTATGATGCGTGTCTTTAGTTCCTGGATCAATTAAAAACTGGCCTAATTGGTTAGATGTCCAGCATTGCCAGTACTTGGCTCTCCTGTCCCTCCCACTTCATTCATCACGGATGCAGGGGGAGAGCAGAGCAGGGGTGGGGCTGCTCTGGGTTATAGGCACACCCTGTGGTGATCTGAAGGGATTCTCCCAGCTCTTAGACTTCCCAATGCATTTGAGCATCCGTTCCCTGGAGGGACACTATGGGGGTGCAGGGCAAGGTTCCCTCCCTATAGTGGAGAGCCTGGAATCCCAGCTGCTTTGCTCTCTTCCCAGGCTCAAGGATATTTATTCCCTACCCCCAGGCATTTGTCCCCTCCACTTAGCATGTTAAAAAAATTATTCTGACACTTGTTAAAATGGGAAAGAAGACTCTGTTCAAGATTATTGTGGTAGGGGTTGACTCTGTTGCTATAGGGGAGAGAGATTGGGCTCCACTCTGAATACTACAAGGACAAGTGGGGATTTATAGTCAAAGAGTAGATGAGGGGGGTCATGGATGGAAAGTTACTAAAAGGAGACATCAAGAGTTGGGGGCTTCTTGCTGAATTGACCCAGAAGGATTCTTGCTAAAGGCAGTCCCAGGACTGAGACATTTTAGGGGAGAAAAAAATAATTTTTTCTACACTTCATAGTTTTTAACTGGGATTCCCTATAACAAAAGACAGAGTAAAGGAGAAAAAAAACCACAAGTTTATTAACATGTATAGCTCATGTATGAATGGGAGAAAACCTAGAGAACGAGTACATTTCTAGAGTAGATCTCAAAGAAAGCCTACCCTCTTTCTCCGAAACAAAGGAAAAAGGGCGTAGGGAAAGGCTCAGTCAGGGTGACAGGCCAGGAGAAGCACTGCACAGAGGCAAGGTGTGCTGTGCGGACTTTAGTGGTGCCTGTTCTGTTCAGTCCCTCTTCCTGGGGCAGAGTGGGAGGCACCCTCACAAGTGGAGATTTCCTTTATAGATGTAAATTTCTTTTACAAAAGAACTTTTTACAGCTACTCCTGTGTCTGCAGTTTCTCAAAATAACCAATTTAACATTATCAGTATGCCAAAGAGGCAGATTTTGGGGTGGTGTGTCCTGAGCTCCATCAACATCAAGAGTGGGGCATGAGGACCTTGATCAGATATTTAAGTGTGTGGGGTCCTCTCTAAACTGACTTTGCAGGATTCTTGCTAAAACTGGACTGGGCAAGGACAGACAGGGAAGGCCAGGGCCAAGGCCTGGTGGAGAAGAGGGCTCAGGGAAGCCTGACCGAAGAGTGGTCAAGGGGAGCGTCTTTGTCCAGGGACACCCTCCTAGTCCTCTTCCCCTTTGCATCCTTGAAGGACCCAACCTGTAAACAAGGGCAGGGTGGGGCTTTCTTTAGAGACTCCCCTGAAATAGAGACAAGCAGCTTTACTGTTAGACACAAAGATTTGCTGGGAAAATTATCTTTTCTTTCTGTCCTGCCTCTTTTTGCAAATGCAAAGGGCAGGGGTTAAAATGCCTGTTGACAAATCTCACATGTTCCCAGTCTCTGCCTCCCACCTGGTCTGTGGATAGCACCAGGACCCCTAAAAAGCCTGGGGTGCCTGGGGTCTTGTGTGAGACAGAGGAGAGAGGAGATTGCTTTCTTGTTTGCTTCCCTTCCTCTGTTGTTGTCTCTAGAGTCATAAACACACTTTAGTTCTGGAGTTAACAACAACTTAAAGCAGAAAAGCTGTAAGGAAACCTGATGTGACCTACTCAGCTTTGCTCTCTAGAGGGTGATTGCCAGACCCACTTCCCCACATGCAGGTTTCTACAGCCTCGGCCTCTCCAGGATAATGACGTGAGGGACCACAGAGGAATGTGGTGGGGCTTTTCTGCCCAGCTCCATCTCCTCCTGCTGTGTCTGTGTGCATTAGTCAAGATTCTACAGAGACAGAACCAATAGGATATGTATATAAATATATGAGAGGGGATTTATTAAGGCAATTGGCTCATGCAATTGTGAAGGCCGAGGAGTTCCACGATAGGCCATCTGCAAACTGGATGCCGGTAGCATGACTCGGGCCAAATCCAGAAGCCTCAGAACCAGAAAGCTGATGGCGTGATTTTCAATCTGAGGCCAAAGGCCTGAGAGCCCAGAGGTGCCACTGGTGTAAGTCAGGAACCCAAAGGCTGAAGATTCTCGAGTTTAGATGTCCACGGACAAGCGAGAAGATTCTTCAGTGGAAACAGAGAGATTTGCTTTTTCCTTCGGTTTTGTCCTCTCCAGGCCCTCAGTGGATTGGATGGTGCCTGTCCATATTGAGGCAGATATTTCCCACCCAGTCCACTCAAGGTTACATGCTAATCTCCTCTGGAAAGACCCTGACAGACACACCCAAAGATAATGCTTTACCAGGTTTCTACGTATTCCTTAATCTAGTCAAGTTGACACCTAAAATGAACCACCACACTGAGCTACCAGCCGCCAGCATGGGTAGGAGTGAAGTTCCAAAACAGTGCTCTTCACCTCCTCAGGGCCGTGGGTACAAACGCTGGCTGCTGCTCTGTCTCCTCCTCTGCCTCCTCCTCTGCCTCCTCCTCTGCTTCCTCTTTTCCCTAAGTCTCGTCCTGCTCTCAAGTTACGCATCTAAATCCTTCCAGGGAGGACAGGACAGCTATGTTACTGATGAATGTCTGTGAGGGCGGAGCTAGGGACAGCTGTCTGCACAGCCTGGCAAAACTCCACAGGGTCCTGGGTGAGAGTCCTAAACCAGCTGGGCCTTGCGTTTGGGTTTTATGAATCTGCACATGGGGAAGATGGTGGGTATGTTCTGGGGCATTCTCGATATGATAGATGGGCTCCCCAAACTCTGTTTAGCCCAGACTCTTCCCATTTTGACCTGGGTACTTGCGGTATCTATCCCTGAGTGGTGAACTTTGGGTTCTCCATCTGAGGCTGCTTTTCCTCTTTCACTCATTGGTGTTGTAGTCTGTAATTCGTTCATTCTTCCATCTGATCGATAGAAATTTACTGAGCTTTTTGTAATTTGCTGGGTTCAGGGTCATGGTCATAAGTCTAAGTAGAAGTTCCTGCCTCTTTAGGGAGATTGATGGAGAGAGAGATATTTATCACATCAACGCACAGATGAGCTCACAACGACAAACCAGTGCGGTGACGGGAGAGAATGTGGTGCAGTGAGGAAGTGACCAGGGACATTGGAGTGAAATGTGGCAGATGACGGGTTGAGTAGGTGAAGGACAGGAGAGAAGAGGGGGTAAGGGTCGAGTGCTCTCAGGTAGAAAGCAGTATTCTAGGTTCCAGGAATTGCAAAGAGGTCAATGTCGCTCAGGAGCAAGGATAAAGGAATGGCATAAAAGAAGGTTCTGGAACTACAAAAATTCTGAGTTCAAATGTTGGTTCTGATGTGTCATTTTGGGCAAATTAACGAAACTTTATAAGCCTCAGATTTCTCATTTGTAAATTAACACCAGTCCTATTGCCTAGGGTGATTGTTAGTAATACCACCCACTGTTTGAAGACCGAGGCCAGGACCATGACAAAGCACAACTTTGTCATACAAGTAGAGGTGCTGTCCACTGGGAAAAAATGTTGGTCTCACGACATATGGTACCCTTACATTTAAGGTTGTGGTCCAGTTAGGAAATTAATAGCAATGATATATTACCAAAAACAAGAAACAAGATGTGAATACAAATTTAAGTTTTGGGTGTGGGTGGTTGGTTTTTGGTCTCCTCTGTGGTCCGGAGGAGAAGCACCATCAGAAGCCAAATTGAAGGGAGCATTCAGAATTGAAAGCCCTTGGTTTGGCCAGTCCTCTTCCCAGTGTTTTTTTTTATCTGGGGTACTTGTAGGTCTCTTTCTAGTTGTTCACACCCAGATTCAGGAAGGAAAACCTTTTTTTAGACTTTTAGAAATGAAAAGATTCGGGGCCGGCCCGGTGGTGCACTGCTACAGTGCGCCGCTTGGGAAGTGCGGCGGTGCTCCCGCCGAGGGTTCGGATCCCACATACAGACCGGCCGCTCACTGGCTGAGCGAGGAGCGGGGGCAACACTGAGGGTTGCGATCCGTTGCCGGTCACGAAAAAAGACAAAAACAAAAAAAAAAGAAATGAAAAGATTCGGGGCCGGCCCGGTGGTGCACTGCTACAGTGCGCCGCTTGGGAAGTGCGGCGGTGCTCCCGCCGAGGGTTCGGATCCCACATACAGACCGGCCGCTCACTGGCTGAGCGAGGAGCGGGGGCAACACTGAGGGTTGCGATCCGTTGCCGGTCACGAAAAAAGACAAAAACAAAAAAAAAAGAAATGAAAAGATTGACCCAAGCAGAATAAGGGCTGGCTGGTGATTCAGTTGGTTAGAGGGTGGTGCTGGTAACACCACGGTCCAGGTCTGATCCCTCCACCACCTCCTGCCCACCCTACCCCCCCAAAAATGCAAGCAGAAAGAGGGAGTGAGGTGACGTGATGTATAAATCACATCCTAGGCAGACATTTTAAACAAATGAGAAAATGAACAACTAGAGTACTTGCTTAACTCAAAGACACCCAAAGGAACATGGAATTCTCAAAACAAGTTACTGGGAATCACAAACGAAGTCAGCTGTCTGATTCCCGCACTTTAGAGTGTGAAAGTGGATGTTTGGCCTATTGAATAATATTTGGATTAGTATCATTTTTTTGATACAGTGGGATCATTGGTTCTCTCTGTTTCCTTTTTTTATACTTTATTTCATGCAAATTCATTAAATTTGAGATGCAGTAATATACTGAAATCCTGCCAATCTGATTCCCCAAACCACAGTTAATCCTTTGCACATTTTGACAAGGATACACGTAGTTTTAAAATGTAATTACGTGTGACCCATACGTGACTGGGCCCCTGTGGACGTCCTCTGTTCTTATCCTCTATCCTTTGTAAAAAACAAATTCAGCTCCACTAAGCATGTTTTGTGTAAAATAGATTTAATGAGCAATTAATGCGAGAGGTTGTAGAGAAGGCTATGCTGAGGCCACAGTAAGAGTTAACAGAACTGCTATTACATACCTAATGCTGCCTTCACATCTCCCCCTGGCTCTGCACCCTTCCTAGTCTCCCAGCTTCTTTCTACTCTTCTTATGCTAAGCAGGTTACTTTTAAGCTTTTCCAATCTGATTTCCAGCTCAATATCCCTTTTAGCAAACAGAGCAGCCTTCTGGTGATCTATCCTTTGCAGTTGGGGAGTATAAACAACAAATAACATTTTTCCCACACAGATATTTATTTTTCAGTTTCCATATGTGCGTGGGCTCAGTCCTCATATTTACATTTCGTGATTTCGTGTTCTTGGGTAGGAGAAAAATAACCCCACTTGCGTCAACCCGGTGCATCTCTGCGTGTCCCACAAAGTACCTTGTCTGTGCCGCATCTTTATTGTAGGTTGTTGTCTTAGTCATTTTGGGCTGCTAACATGAAATGCTATTGACTGGGTGGCTCAAACAGCACAAGTTCTCTTTCATGGGTCTGGAGGCTAGAAGTCCAAGATCAAGGTGCAAGCAGATTCAGTGTCTAGTGAGGGCTGCCTTCTGGGTATTGACTACTCTCTTGTCACCGGTGGCCTCACATGGTGGAAGGGGAGGGCACTCTCTGGGGCTCTAAGATAGGGGCACTCATCCCATTCGTGAGGCCTCCACCTTCTTAACCGCCTCACCTCCCAAAGGCCCCACCTCCTAATACTGTCACGATGGAGGTTAGGATTTCAACATATGGATTGGGGGGGTGGAGCCACAAGCATTCAATTCATAACAGTCTTTGTGGAAGATGTTCACCGAACTCCTAAAGCAGGCTATGGAGCTTTTATTGACTCCTAGCAAATCAGCTTAACAAGACATTAAGGGTCACGTAGTCCAGCCATCACACTGTGACAGTGTGGCTCTATGGACTCTCAAGCCAGACCACCCTTCTTAGCCTGTGTGACCTTGGACAGGTCTCCTAGCCTCTATTCGACTCGATTTCATAATCTGTGAAATGGGGAAAATATTGGTGCTTATCTCATAGGCTTGTTGTAAGGATTAACGAGTTAATATCACTAAAGTGTAATATTCAAAAAGGTAAAATCATGTCTCTTATGAAAATATAAAATGAATACTTGGAACATACTTTATTAAGCTTGTTAATTTACAGGAAAATCAGTAAGACGATAAATCCTTTTCAAATGATAATTTGACTTACAGAGGTCTATGTTCTCTACCAGAAAAAATTCATTCCTCTCCTCTCAGTTTTCTGCAACTTAGCTGCTGCTACGGAGGTAGACTGAATAATGCCCCCCCCCCCAAAGATATCCACATAGAATCCCTAGAACCTGTGAATGTTACCTTATATACAGAAAATGACTTCGCAGAAGTGATCAAATTAAAGACCTTGAGATGGGGAGATTATCTCTTATAAGAACAAGGGCTGGAGTGACGTGGCCACAAGCCAGGGAGTGCCCACACCACCACAGGCTGGAAGAGGCGAGGCATGGATTCGTTCCTGGAGCCTCTGGAGGGGGTATTGCCTGCTAACACCCCAACTTTGGACAGGTGACACTGATTTCAGACTTCTGGCCTCCAGAACTGTGAGATAATAAATTTTTGTTGTTTTAAGCCACCTAGTATGTGGTTGTTATAGCAACTATAGGCATTGGCTAAAGAGTTGTAAAAGAACCTCCTCCACAGAAGGTTAATCCAAGGTGCACGTCCTATAAAAACAGGTATTCCCGGTAGGTCTGTTAGAGCACCCCAGCACCCACTGGAAAGACACCAGGAATCTCCTTCCCATTCCCAAGTTTGGACAGTTTTTCCTAACAGTCTTCATGAAGTGCTTGGGATATGTATAAAGCACCTGACTCATAGTGAGCATTACTCTGTGAGTGTTATCAATACTATTGCTACTGCTAATTAATTGTCATCAGCATCACCATCATTTTCTTTCCACTTGCTGGGTTGTGTTGATTGGGAACCAATGCTTCACTTGACTGACTAGGGTCCGTGTCCAGTGGGAGGGAATAATGGGGTTTTGAGTGGGAAAGATGTTTGATCTAGTTGGGTTGGTATTTTAGCTTGTAATATGGGAGTGCAAAGATGTCCAGAGCTGGCAGGAGAAGACCGAGGTGTTGGTGATAGGGTTTGGATTCCCCAAACCTCCCAGCTGGGTGTCTAGGGCTTCTGGGGAGATACAGAAAGCAAAAAAGGACAAGTAAGTGGAAAGATGTGAGGTTTTTATCATGGAGAGTATGAATAGCGTATAAAAATGTTTGCTTACAAATCCCCTGAATAGCAGCAGCAAGTGTCTTATTGCCAGCTTAAAAGGAGATTGTATATTTTTTATAAAATGAATGTGGAAAAGACGTAGGTGGACCAATTTCCGAAGGAATATAGGGTGTGACATTTAGTAGAATTTTAAATCAATCTAGGACAGTGGTCCTCAAGAGGATATAGGGACACATGGCATTGTCTGGAGATGTTTTTAGTGATTGCAACTGGGGGTGCTACTAGTTGGTAGGGGCCAGAGATGCTGCTAGACATGTTGTGATACACAGGAAAGCCGCACAACAAAGAATTATCCAGCCCCAAATGTCAATAGTACTGAGTCTGAGAAACTCAGATGTAGGGTGAGAGCTCCAGACTCACAGAACTAGAGTCCTGGAGGGAACTTAGAGATGACAGAATGAATTCAGCAATTTCCAAATGACATCCTTTAGATTTCATGGGGTGTGATGGGGAGGCCCTGGGAGCTTCAGTGGGAACTGAGGGAAGGTGGAGGCCGGGTCTCCAGGGACCACCACCCCATGGGTATCTCCTCCCTCTGCAGTGTGGGTTGGTGCAGGGCTGAGTATTTCACCTGGATACTGTTGCTGCTCAAGAAAAAAAATAAAGTTTGAAAATAGCTGATGTGTTTTAACCCCTTATTTTGTAGTCGGAGAATAAAAGTCTGATAGTTGTAAAGCAGATCCGAGATGATGCCGGTGGGAGCCCAGTGTCCCAACTGCCCCAACCCCAGTGCTCAGCTGACCCTCCCAAGGATTCATGCAGACCCTGCTAGGAGAACCCGGAGGGTTGCAAACCCCATGTTTGAGAATCTTTTGCACATATACTGGTTTAATTTCTGCCTGTTATAAACACATGAAACTGGACACAATAAAAGAGTTCTTCATTTATTAAGAATCTTATTGGGACTGTTTATGGAGGCATTTACTATGCCTTCCCTGTACTGGGCCCTGGACATTTAGAGGGTGTGGGATTTAGGGCTAAATTATCCTAACTCTCAACACATATTCTGGAAGCTGGAATTTTTATTAAATAAATCCATAGCTTGTTTTTGCCTTTTCTAAACAGAGTGGTGGTTCTGAGAGAGAAAGTGAGGGCTCGTTGGGGGTGGGGACATGCATCATGGTTGGTGGCAGCTGAGCACCTGTGACCACCTCCTTAGGTTCGGGGGAGTTTCTGCCGTGAATCCTGCCTCTTTTTGTTTTGTTTTTGTTTAATTTTTATTGAATCAAAATTGATTATACATATTTGGGGGGTTCAGTATTGACATATGTTGATCAAATCGATATTACTAGTGTGTGTATGTGTGTGTGTGTGTATATGTTACAAATCATATTTATTCTTTATGCCCCTTGTCCAACTCTCCCCATCCTTCTCTCCCTCCCCCCTCCCACTTTTGATAACCCTAGATTTCTTCTCTCCTTCTGAAAGAGTAATGGTTACTCTGTTGATTTGTTGCCTAGATGATCTGTCCAATGCTGAGAGGTGAGTTCAGGTCCCCCACTATTATCATAGAGCAGATGCTTCTTCTGTCACTCTGGAATGGACTTTGTGGAGAGAGACATCCTCTTTTCTTTGGTCTCTGCTGGTGATTCTCCTTGTGTCAATGCACTCCAGTGGCTGGTGAACCATCTGCATTATGATTGTGACATCTAGCCACTCATAGCAGCCATGGTTACTGTGGTGGCTGTGGTGGGCCACTCACATGGAGGTGATATTTTTGGCATGCTCCTTAGTGCTGGTGGTGTGCCTGGTTGTGGGGTGATCTGGTCCCCAGATGCATGCCTCAGGCCCCCTGGTTGAGCCCCGAGGTGCTGGCAGTGTCCCTGGTTGTGAAAGGGGAGGTCTGGTCTCCAGATCCATGCCTTGGGTCCCCAGTTGGCCCTGAGGTGTGGGCAATGTGTCTGGTTGGGGGGGGGTGTCCAGTCCCTGGCTCCATGCCTTGGGGACTCTGGGCAGGCCCTGAGGCACTGGTGGTGTGCCTGGGCTCGAACTAATTTTCTGTCCTTCACTTACTTCTAAAATGGGGGAACTTTCTGTGGGAACTAGTACTTGAGCTGTGTGGTTGAGCTAAATTGCTGTTTTGCTGCCATTTCCCTAGGGAAGGCTGTTTGTGCAGCTCAGGGTTTAATGGTTGACCTTATAAGTACTTCCTGGTCTCCAGAGACCTGGTGCACCTGGGCTGTGTAGAAACTCTGATCTGGGCCTGAGTCTTTTCATCAAATTGCACCCTGTGCAATTCTATATTCCTGACCAGTCTCCTCTGAGTGGTCCTGTGCTGATTGGGGGGTGGATCGGCTATCCTTGCTGTGTCCCAGTGTTCTTCTGGTGGGCTCATCTCCCCCACTGCCTGGGATCCAAACACTTCCCATGGGACAGGCTGTGTGCTGGTCCCTTGTGATGACTCACCAGCCTCTGAGTGGCTCCTTTTTTTCAGTTGTTGTGGCTCCTCACTCCTGTGTGGGTCCACAGGAACCCTATTAGTGGTCCTGCTGTCTTGGGGGCCACCAAGGCCCCCTTCTTCCCTGCTGCTTCCATGCAACTCCATCTGAAGGGCACAGCTGTAGCTTCTGCCAGCTCCTGCTCCATTTCCATCAGCAGCTCCATCCTTAAAGCGGCCACAGCCCAAAATGCTCCAAGCAGTTTTTTCTTTGTCTCATCATGGCTTCTCCTGCCCTCATCAACTCTGTAGGTCTCTCTTCCTCTTCCCCTGAGCTCTAGAAGCCCTAGCTTGGCTATTGTTGCTTTTATATAGTTGTAAATTGGTTGATTTGTGGGAGAGAGTGATGCTGGGGACCATGTATTCTACCANTTTGAAAGTCAAAAGAGATGCCAGTCTTATTCCCAGCAGGGTCAAAGTGGTGGCTGGGTTTCAGAGGCCTCCTTTAATAAATATATTCCTTTTCTGCTAAACTAATTAGAGTTGGTTCTGGAGACTGCAACCAGAAACACTGCCTGATGCAGGAGAAATGTCACTGTGGAGATGTCTCAGAGACAAAATCACTTTGCATTTCTATAGTTGTGTGAAATACTCACTGTAACCATCACACAAGCCTTCACCATTCTACCTCCCCCGTCTTGTCTACTCTAATTAGGTAGATTTTTGCGCTTTAAATAAATCAGACATTGTCTTTTACAGTTGTATTCAAAATCAGTAGTTTTACAAGAAGGGCCTCCCCCATCTCTAGAACTGAGTTAAAAATTTAGAAAAGCTTCACATAAAGTAAAAACTAAAAGTTAATTTCTTTTGACCACCCAGTTTTTCACTGTGTTGCTCAGCACATATGGTTTCAGGTAGACTCTGTCTTAAGAAATTCTTGGAAGAAGCCAGAGAAGAGGCTGTGGCAGGTTGAGAGAGCTCTCCTTGACTGTAGCTCAGCTTGGCTTCAAAAGACCTGCAGGTATTTAATTGATTCAGGCAAGAGAATTTGCGGGTGATCAACAGCACAGACCTTTATTCTCAGCTGGTCAGCGAGAAGAAAGTCTCCCTAATTCATTCTTAGAGGATGACTTCTTTCCTCCTGCTGAAACTCATTCATTTGCCAGTAGAAAGATGTTTAAACCTCTGTAGGAATGTCCAGAGATTGCAAAATCTTAGATTATGTTTGCAGAGATGGCATCAAGCTCGTGCTCAGATGAACAGGAGAAATCACGTTTGAGTGGGCTGGGACTTGAAGAGCTACTGGTATATCCGAGTCAGGGAGTGGTCTGGTGTTCTCACGCTATGAGTCACTTCATGGCCACTCAGCTGTTTTTCTAGGAGGTGTCCAATGGAGACACCATGCCGGAGCTCCTTCTGTGACATGGTGTGACATTGTCTTCCACAACCGCATCCTTTGTCTTTCAAAATGAGTTCAAAGGCATTGCTCAGCCTCTGAAGCAAACACTTTCTCCACTAAGCAGCTCTGTCCTTGGAGGAGACGTTTTTGCCATCTGGTGGGCTTCAATCATTTGACAACTTTTACTGGTATTTCTTTAGGCCACACTGATGCCAGTGGGCTGATGGTTAAATCGTTCTCTAGAGTAACAGCCACAGATCCATGGCTATTGGGGACCCACTCAGGGAACTCCTCCACAGTCCTGGCAGTGCCTTTCCTGGGCAGGGTCTCTGCAGCCAGTCTGTGTGGCCGCCAGCATGGTGCCCTGCATTTTCCTGTCCTGCGTGACAGCTGCTGCTACTGCTGACACCCAAAACAGCCAGTGCCATGGCTGGCATGGTGCCCATGGCAGACACAGCTGTCCATGCTCACTAGAGGAGCTTCACATGCTGCNCTTTTTGTTTTGTTTTTGTTTAATTTTTATTGAATCAAAATTGATTATACATATTTGGGGGTTCAGTATTGACATATGTTGATCAAATTGATATTACTAGTGTGTGTACGTGTGTGTGTGTATATGTTACAAATCATACTTATTCTTTATGCCCCTTGTCCAACTCTCCCCATCCTTCTCTCCCTCCCCCCTCCCACTTTTGATAACCCTAGATTTCTTCTCTCCTTCTGAAAGAGTAATGGTTACTCTGTTGATTTGTTGCCTAGATGATCTGTCCAATGCTGAGAGGTGAGTTCAGGTCCCCCACAATTATCATAGAGCAGATGCTTCTTCTGTCACTCTGGAATGGGCTTTGTGGAGAGAGACATCCTCTTTTCTTTGGTCTCTGCTGGTGATTCTCCTTGTGTCAATGCACTCCAGTGGCTGGTGAACCATCTGCATTGTGATTGTGACATCTAGCCACTCATAGCAGCCATGGTTACTATGGTGGCTGTAGTGGGCCACTCACATGGAGGTGATATTTTTGGCATGCTCTTAGTGCTGGTGGTGTGCCTGGTTGTGGGGTGATCTGGTCCCCAGATCCATGCCTCAGGCCCCCTGGTTGAGCCCCGAGGTGCTGGCAGTGTCCCTGGTTGTGAAAGGGGAGGTCTGGTCTCCAGATCGATGCCTTGGGTCCCCAGTTGGCCCTGAGGTGCTGGCAATGTGCCTGGTTGGGGGGGTCCAGTCCCTGGCTCTATGCCTTGGGGACTCTGGGCAGGCCCTGAGGCACTGGTGGTGTGCCTGGGCTCGAACTAATTTTCTGTCCTTCACTTACTTCTAAAATGGGGGAACTTTCTGTGGGAACTAGTACTTGAGCTGTGTGGTTGAGCTAAATTGCTGTTTTGCTGCCATTTCCCTAAGGAAGGCTGTTTGTGCAGCTCAGGGTTTAATGGTTGACCTTATAAGTACTTCCTGGTCTCCAGAGACCTGGTGCACCTGGGCTGTGTAGAAACTCTGATCTGGGCCTGAGTCTTTTCATCAAATTGCACCCTGTGCAATTCTATATTCCTGACCAGTCTCCTCTGAGTGGTCCTGTGCTGATTGGGGGGTGGATCGGCTATCCTTGCTGTGTCCCAGTGTTCTTCTGGTGGGCCCATCTCCCCCACTGCCTGGGATCCAAACACTTCCCATGGGACAGGCTGTGTGCTGGTCCTTTGTGATGACTCACCAGCCTCTGATGGCTCCTTTTTTTCAGTTGTTGTGGCTCCTCACTCCTGTGTGGGTCCACAGGAACCCTATTAGTGGTCCTGCTGTCTTGGGGGCCACCAAGGTCCCCTTCTTCCCTGCCGCTTCCATGCAGTTCCATCTGAAGGGCACAGCTGTAGCTTCTGCTGGCTCCTGCTCCATTTCCATCAGCAGCTCCATCCTTAAAGCGGCCACAGCCCAAAATGCTCCAAGCAGTTTTTTCTTTGTCTCATCATGGCTTTTCCTGCCTTCATGAACTCTGTAGGTCTCTCTTCCTCTTCCACTGAGCTCTAGCAGCCCTAGCTTGGCTATTGTTGCTTTTTTATAGTTGTAAATTGGTTGATTTGTGGGAGAGAGTGATGCTGGGGACCATGTATTCTACCATCTTGACTGGAGGCTTGAGTCCAGCCTTTCTAAGGTCGAAGTGGAACTCGCTTCTCTGACTCCCTTGCAGCTAAGACCAGTCCTGTGAGCCAGCCTTCTCCATTCAGAACCATGTGCAGAGCAGCTTTTTTTGGGAAGACAGGGTCAGGAAGAGGAGGCACCAGGTACAGTCCATTCAGGTGAGGAGAGACATTTAACTTTGAAAGTCAAAAGAGATGCCAGTCTTATTCCCAGCAGGGTCAAAGTGGTGGCTGGGTTTGGGAGGCCTCCTTTAATAAATATATTCCTTTTCTGCTAAACTAATTAGAGTTGGTTTTGGAGACTGCAACCAGAAACACTGCCTGATGCAGGAGAAATGTCACTGTGGAGATGTCTCAGAGACAAAATCACTTTGCATTTCTATAGTTGTGTGAAATACTCACTGTAACCATCACACAAGCCTTCACCATTCTACCTCCCCCGTCTTGTCTACTCTAATTAGGTAGATTTTTGCGCTTTAAATAAATCAGACATTGTCTTTTGCAGTTGTATTCAAAATCAGTAGTTTTACAAGAAGGGCCTCCCCCATCTCTAGAAAGTGGCCGGTGCCAACCCCGCCAAGGCCTTGTGCTTTCAAAGCCCAGTAGAGACTTTCCTGAATGAGCCCTTTCATGGCAGTCCAGTCAGCACAGACACCAGAGGCAGGAGCCTTTGCAGCCTGTCTGTGATGATAATAAGACGAACAGACCGCGTCCTGTGCTGGCTGTCACCTCTGTCCTTTGAGTGTGGTCTCCCAGCTTTGTACCACACTGGTGTATTTTTTCAGGAGGTAGCTTGGGATCTTGTTCAAAAGGCCACCTTGCACGTCCTTCCAACAGACTGGGCTTGGATGAAAGCTGGGAGTGGTGGCTTGGTGATGCATGCAGTTGGTCTGGCTGCAGTACACTCCCCAGAGTTCCCTTCCCTGTATGTTTTCAGTGGGGTGGGCCACAGGCAAGAGTCCTGCAGGAGACGCGGCATGGAGGTGGGGGGAGGGCAGCAGCCCCTCTGCAGCCCATGCACCTTGTCACTCAACTGCTGGCCTCACTGGCTGCGCCCGCAGCTGCTCCACCTGCCCCTGCAGTGTCTCAGGCTTTTCCGACTCATGGGCCTGGAGTCTGTGTTTTCAGCACTATGATGAAGGGCCCTGGCTTCTGCAGGTGAGAGACAGTAAGATGCTGAGACAAGCTTCACTCGTCCTCCTAGGTTCCAGCTCATGTGTGGGGGTTCCGGTGTGTTCTTGCTGTCCTACTCCATATCCATCACCCCCACTCCTGACCCCCCGCCCTGTGGACTTCAAGTGCCAGCGTCAGATGTAAATAAAGACAACAGCCTTCCAGACCAGGAGCTGTTCACCAGCTCCTACGGCTGTGTGAGGTCACATCCCTGCAACGAGTCATGTGTGTGCATGCGCATATATGTATATTCACATGTATGTATACAAAACAGGGTACTCCAAAAGGTTCATGGAGAAATTCATGTTTATCTTTTAATTTTATTTTTCAGTGAACTTTTTGAAGTACCTGTGTATGTATATATGTGAATACACACAGACACACACAGTCATGTGTCACACACACAGTCATGTGTCACATAATGACGTTCTGGTAGACAGACCACATACACGATGGCATGACAGAGCAATAGGCTGTATGGTATAGCTATTATAATCTTATGGAACCGCAGTCATATATGTGGTCTGTGGTTGAAACGTCATGTGGCGCAGGACTATTGTTTATACATACATACACATATACATATGTATGTATGTATAAATTATATGTGTGTGTGTGTGTGTGTGTGTGTGTGTGTATATGAGGGTACTTCAAAAAGTTCATGGAAAGATTCAAAGATTGTCACATTATCTTTTAATTCTGTTTCTCCACGAATTTTAAGTACCCTCATGTATATGTATGCATATGTGTGTGTATGTACATGCATGCATAGATGCACATGTGCATATCTATCTGTATGTGTATACAGCTTGCATGTATATCTCCTAGTGATTCTACTTCTCGGGCTGATCCCTGGTGACACACTGGGTGCCCAGCTCAGGCATTTTTGTTTCTCTGCTTCCCTGACCTTAGATATGACTTTGACCTCTGCTTTCAGTGTGACTGTGGGTGTGACTGTCCTGGTTTCTGATTGCATACCCAGGCACAGACTTTGTTCTTTTGGCTGTACCTCCTTGCAGGTGTATTACCTGTGGTGCCATCACTGAGAGAGCAGCCTGGCCACTGTCCACCTGGACACTCCCACGTTATGGTGGAGATAGTCCTTGAGAACATCCACTGTCTCTGTTTCAATTCTGCACCCAACACACACCTCATACTCTACAGTTGTGAATCAGGGGAGCCAAGCATGGTGTATGGCCTTGTCATTCACTATCACTGAGCTTCCTGGGACCCCCTGTGGATTCTGACATATTTTAGATTCCATTGTAACCCATCCTCTGGTCTGAAAAGGCTGGGTGAGTATCTTCTTGGTACCCCAGAAATGAAGGGGGCTGTGCACATACCATGAGCCACCGTCCCTCCTCTTGGGGAATGCATAATCTAATTGTCACCTTTCCCTGGTTGGAGCACAGTGGTGTTTCAGTGACTGGATTTTATGTTAGCAGAAAAAATGAAGCTCTAGCTACCAGTTGCAGTAGAGCTGGGGACTTAAGTTGTACTTAGTGTATTTCCTCCCTGGTGTTGACTTTACTTGTAGTGACAGATTTTCATGACTTTCAAGATTGTTGAGACCTGTTAACGTGAACTGTAGCCCATTACTTCTCACAACAGCAGAAGCCTCCTGCTGCACACCAGGGCCATCTGGATACTGTGACACGTCCCCACCCACCCCCATACTTGTTCCTGCAGCTGGTGGGAGTGTGGCCTGCTGCCAGCCCACAGCCGAGTCCCTCCCCAGGCATCGTGATGACCACAGGTGCTGCCTATTCAGTGTGGCACCCAAAAGTCAGTGCCCTTGCCTGGTTCAGGACATCTCTGAAGGGCAGCTTGCTCAGAGCTCACACGGCATCAGCTGAGGCTTTCTTTATGACTGCGTCACTGTTCAGCCTCTCCTGCTCAATCTGCATCACTCACTCCCTGCGCCCAAATCTCTGCTTCAGAGCCTGCTTTGCAGGGGCCTGACATATGACAGGTGTCTCCATCAGGGGGTGAGGTGTCTCCGCCTTTGGCATCTCCCAGTCTTTTGCTAAGGGTGCTGGAGGATGGACAACGAGAGTGTGTTCATACACCTCTGACTGTGCTTAACTGATACAGAATGGAGTAGACCAGGAGCCACTGGAATCTGCAGACGAGAGCAGATGGGACAGAAATTTGGTGACGGGTACTGAAAACCAGTCCAGGATCATGGAAATAATCAGGGGTCAAGCAGCGTAAGAGTCACGGTAGGAATCATGCCTTAGGCACTGCAAAGAGGGGGCATGAGGTGAGGGCAGAGCACAGGGACGCACTGCATGGAGAATGTGGGACATCTGGGCAGCAGGCAAATAAGATCTCATTGCAGAGAGCAAGTCCCAGCACCCAACTCATTGGCACTCAGGACAGACCTTCCAGTGTTTGCTGTGGGCAAATGTGAAGAAACTTTCTGGGGAAAGGCACATCCCATCCAGTGAGCAGAACCAGACCCGTTACTGATCAGAACACAGCCTGGGGCTGAGCTTCTCACACCCGAGCTAGTGGTACCCAGACCACCTGCAGGGCTTGTTGTAGCAGAGTTCCCAGCCCACCCCCAGCTTTTCTCATGTGTAGGTAAGGGGCGAGTGGGCCCGAGGATCTGTGTTTTAAACAAGTCCCCAGGTGATGCTCATGCTGCTGGTCCTGGTAGCCTGACCCGTACCGCTGAATACTGCCCTAGAACACTTGCCTCACACCCTGATCCTCTAGGTGGGGACAGAATTATGTAATAAGATCGGGAGATTAAGACAGAACAAATTGTTATAACTGACAGGCTATAACAATTATAACAGGAGTTATAACAGTTATAATCATGAAAATTATAACAGCAGTCCTGTTACTTACCACTATGGTAAGTCACGTACCCACTCTGAGCTGGTTTCTTTGTCTGTAAAAAGAAGACGATCACAGCCATCATGTAGGGTTGTTGGAAGACTCGGGTGAGATCAAGTGTATAAGGTTGGCATGAGGTCAGACCCCCTTAGGACATGTGGGGGACTTACAGGCAGAGCAGACAGCTCTAGCATCAGGTGAGGCCAGACTAGGTCAGTGTTCCCTGGTGAGGGAGTCAGCCCCTGCGGAACTGTGCCCTTCTGGTGCCCTGAAAGCTGTCTCGTGCTCATTCCCCTGGGTCTTCGTGGAAATGCTGAGGGGGTGGGGCGGGGCACTGGCAGCCTTCGTTTTTTTCTTTAAGCAGGGAATGGAGGAAGTCGGCAAGGCGACTTCTCTCCACCAGTTGCATCTTACAGCTTTGATTTGTTGCGGGGTCCCTCCTGGTGGTGAAGCGCACCGTTATTTATATGCTTGTTCCCTGCCTTGTTCTGCAGAAGATTTAAGGCACCTGTAGGCCTCAGTAAATTAATCCGCTATCTGTGCTCCTGGGGAGAGGCAGGGCTCTGTTATCAGCCCAGGCAGGTCAGCTTGGTCAAGTGGTCCTAGTGCAGACCCCAGCCCTTCCTGATTCAGTCAGAGAAGACAACCTAGAGCCAGAGCAGCTGTTCTCAGACATGAGCGAGCCTTGCAACCATCTGGGGGGCTTGCTCAAGCACAGATTGCCAAGCCCCTCTCTCGCCCAGCCCTTCCTGATTCAGTCAGAGAAGACAACCTAGAGCCAGAGCAGCTGTTCTCAGACACGAGCGAGACATGCAACCATCTGGGGGGCTTGCTCAAGCACAGATTGCCAAGCCCCTCTCTCGAGTTTCTGACTCAGTGGGTCTAGATTGGGCCTGAGAATTTGCATTTCTAACAAATTAGCATGTGATGCTGATGCTGCTGGCCTGGGGAGAAGCACTGACTTAGATAAACCCATGCTGGGATCTTCCTTCTGGAAGCATGAGCTATAACACCATGTCCATTCTGCAGGAATCTCTGGACTTGTTTTAGGTTCTTTCCTCAGCCATAGAGCTGCCGGAGCCTCTCTTTCTGAGATGCATCCTGTGCTAGAATGTTCCACCCCTGGCACCCTGTCCTTTGCTGCTCACTGTCAGGTTTTGCACAGAACCAGCATCCTACTTCAACCATGTTTTAACAAGGCATCAGACTGTGGTTTAACAGGTGGCTCTTCTATGGTGGAGCAGAAGAGAGAGGCTTTTGTGGCAGATGGACTTGGGTTCAAGAAGTAAGTTGGCCAGGTACTTGTTGGGTGAAACTGGGCAAGTTACTTTAATTCTCTCACTTTATTAATCTGTAAAAATGAAGATAATGATACAATTTCATACAACTGTTGGGAAAATCTAATTTGATAATACAAAGTACTGGACACACAGCTGTGGTCTGTTATTTTTCCCTTTTCTTCCCACAATACATTCTAATGGGAGACTTAGCTTGGGGGAATGACCCAGATGAAAAGATCTAGGGAGTATGTTGGGCCAGAGCAGTGGTTTAGGGAAGATTTGGGGGCCAGGGGTCCCCCACTTAGCATTCTTTAGTTCACATGCTGTGGATGGGTCCCTCCAGCCCCCAGATTTCCACTTGTATTCAACTAAATTGCAAGACTAAAATGGTTTAGTTGAAGTGATTAGTTTCCAGAGTCAATAGTTTGGGTCTTTGCTACTGCTCTTGCTTAAATTCAGACAGGGACCCGGTGGCGGGGCTTGTGCTGTACACAGAGAGGATGAATGTCTGATGCTTAGCTCCAGCAGTGACTTTCGAGGCTGCTGTGGGCTCCTCCACCAGGGCAGGAAGTTTAGAAGTGGTCCCCTCTACCCAGCGTGGCTTGGCCAGGTCACCTGTGTCATCGCCCTTAGAGTCTGGATGCCTTGACTGGGCCCTGATTCGCCTTCATGCCGAAGAGCTGTGCCCACCTGGTAAAGAGAAGGAAATGAGTTTTGAGCAGCCTCTTCCCTCCTCTTCCCCATCCTTCTGCACACCACCCACCCCCTCGTCTGTCTCTGCTTTTCCTCTCTGAATAATGCAGATATTTCTATTGAAATGTACCAGCTTCTCTCTCTCTCTCTAACAAATAATAAACATACCTTACCATCGATGGCTTTGATGGATGTTTCAGGTTGTTTACTCACAAAGAAAAATGAAATCCAGCAGCTTTTTGGTAAAGCACAGTGCTTTAAAGAAGATACATCCTGTGTGGTGATAATAATGCCAGTGACCACAATGATAGCTGTCTTTATTGAGCGCTTACTGTGTGCCAGGCACTGTGCCAACCTCTTAACATGGATTCGTAACTCACTATTACTCAGAACAAGCCAGAGAGGGAGGTGGTATTATTTTTTAATATTTTAAAGATGAGGCACAAAGAGGTTAAGAAGCTTGCCCAGTGCTGGCAAGTGGCAGAGCTGGGTTTAAATGCAGAGCTAGGGCCTGATCCCCACAGCCCAGGCCCCTCACTCCTGAGCCTCTGAGCAGGCCTGGAACAGGAGCATCATGTCTTGGCACAGTCCCAGTAGCTGAGGATGTTTGATGGTCACGTGTGGGGCTGTTTGTTTCTCTGCTTGAACTGGAAATAACAGTAATAATGCCTCTCCTGTACACTGTGGTCACCTTCCCATTCTCTCCCTCAGTGTGTAGGGGGTTGTGGGTAGGGAGGAGAGGCTCCCACGGGTGTCTAGTTTGGGTCTAGAGACTGATGAAAATGGGAAGCCTAGTGACTGGCAGGTGCCACCAGGGCAGAAGGGACCATATATGGTGAGCTTGGGAAGCAAAGAATAGTGGAAGCCCCATCCCAGTTCCTGTGCCTTTGGAGCACATGCAAGAGGACTTGAGCAGCTCCAGGACTTGAGTCAGGGCCCCGGGGTGGGGCAGGGCCGGGGCTTGCAGGATGCCCAGGTGGTGGCGGGGGCCAACAGCAGGGAGCCTGTCCTGAGCGTTTGCCAGAATGAAGCGTCAGTGGGAGACAGGACTGTTTCTCTGGTGGGAGTGGGGAGTCCTTAGCACTCGAGAAGAGCATCTCCCCAGAAAAACCTGCTTCAGTGTGAGGCCACCAGCCACAGCGTGTGCCACAGGGAACCAAAAGGAAGGGATCCTTCCCAGCGCTGGCAGTATTCAGTGACAAAAAAGGGTCTCTGCCGTCTCTTTAGTGCCCTCATCTCGCCCTTGGACCTCCTGCCCCCCTGCCCCCAGGCCCAACCTCAGAGGAAGGGAGGAGTTAGTCCAGGAAGGAGGGGAGGAGGAAGAGGCCTTTCAGAGCCGCTGCCCGGCTCTGTGCTGCTGCAGGTGCCAGCTGTGCTGGGGCAGGCAGACGCCTCAGAGGAAGGGAGGAGTTAGTCCAGGAAGGAGGGGAGGAGGAAGAGGCCTTTCAGAGCCCCTGCCCGGCTCTGTGCTGCTGCAGGTGCCAGCTGTGCTGGGGCAGGCAGACGGCAGCAGAGTGCGGCCCATCATTGCCAGTGACCCGAAAGTTAGGAAATATGGCAGGGAGGGTGACGTGGATCCCTGGGATCTAGCTGGGAGCAGGGACTGTTTCATCTGCAGTGAGCTCGCCTTCCTCCGGGTGCCAGTCTGCTCCGGCTGCCATAACACATAGCACAGGCCCCGTGGTTTAAATGATGGAACTTTATTTTCTCACAACTCTGGAGGCTGGAAGTCTGAGATCGAGGTGCCCACAGGGTTGGTTTCTGCTGACGCCTCTCTCCTTGGCTGGTGGGCGGCTGTCTTTTCTCTGTCTTCACATGGTCTTCCTCTGCATGTCTGTGTATAAATCTCTTCCTGTAAAGACACCAGTCATATTAAGATTAGAGCCATGCTAATGACCTCATTTTAATTTAATTATCTCTTTATAGATCCTATTTCCAAGTACAGTCAC